>NW_015167199.1:3329-72050 GCF_001447785.1 Gekko japonicus
CGCTCTTCCCCAGCGTCTGGCCCTGCGTGATCAAGAGAGGGGGAGGCCCATGACTGAACTCATCCCAACTTCCTTCCCTCCTCACGGAGGGATTCTGTCAATCGCAGTTCTACGAAGCAAATCTGGGGTCTCTCGCCAAGGTGCTTGGCACCCCAGATGGGGTGGGGGGGGGGAGGGAGGCAGCCTGGTGGCTGTTCCAATGTCCGGCCACACCATCCACTGTATGGGGGGGGGGTTTACTCTGGGGACAGGCCGAGTCGGTTACTCCTAGACTACTCAGATCTGTTTAGATCTCCTGCCCATTTCCACATCTGGGACGGGCTGTGGATCCACAGTCGACTCGTGGCTCAGAAGTCGCATTGAAGCTCCTGTGAGGCAGTTTCTGTCCCACTGCGATGTGAGCAAGAAGCTGCATGCACGGATGGGGCAATGCAGACTGGAGCCGTCTCTCTTCTCAAGGAGCAGGGGCCCCATTTGGGTGGCAGGAGGGAAGGGCGGGGGGGGGCAAAGGAGGGCCGGCTTTGCCCGTTGCTGTGCCCGGGGAAGTCATCTCCCGAATTCCCTGCAAATCACCCGTTGATGCTCCTATTCCGTGGACTCTGGGATTCCAAAGGCAGCCCCTGCTTATTGACATAGAGGCATTAATCTGCAGTTCTGCAATATTCCTTAATCCAGGCTAAAAAGATGTGGTCTCGTAATTGAACAGCATTGGCCAGCCCATCCATTTTAGGGATGTTTTCAAACAAATCTCTACACAACAAGGACTAGAATATCTTTGACATGGCAGCTGACGTCCTCCAGACTTCATGTATCCCACACAAAACGAACAGCCTTAGGAATAAAGACACAGGCTAGTACCATTGGGCCTTTTGGGGGGGGGGGCAACCCAGCATGGGTCCTTTCCGCTGGAAGGCAGTGCCGGCGGAAGAACTGGCCTACTGAATTCGACAGATTTGCGGAATTGGGAGCTCCCTCGAGGGCTGAATAGAACTCCTGCATCCAGGAGCAGTCTATCTCTCAATAACTGGAGTTGGGCACAAGCAATAAGAGAAGGCTGACACTACCGTGCCCTGCTCCAGAGCTTCCCTGAGAGATCTGACGGGCTACGTTTGGAATGCGGGAAAGGTTCAGAGCGATGGGACTCCTTCCGCTATTCCTGTACTTTGAGTCCAACAGTCCCCGTTTCTCAGACCTTCCAGAACTTGCCTTCTGGGTTGATAGAGTTGGCATGTACCTTATTGTTTTCTCCTGATGATTTCTCCCGGCCGGGCAGCAGTGGCCCTCGTTCAGGGCAGGGCTTCAGTTTGGCCTCCTCCTTCCCGGGGTCGGCCTCCACCCCTTCCTCCCACTGGGTGGCTTTGTCCTCCATTGTAACCCCGACCTGGACACCAGTGTCACAGCTGCCGGGGTGCTCTGGGGGATCCTCGTTCTCTGGCTCGCAGGAGGGGAGGTAGACGACCATGCGGTAGCAGGGATGGAAGGCCACGGACGCGCCACAGCCATCATCTGTCAGGTCGCCAGCCTCTTCCTCTAAGCAGCCACCTTCAGGAGGCCCTGGCCCTGGGGTCTGGGGGCTCTCTGTCGCCTGCCCATCACTCTCCTGGCTGGCAACAGAGGCAAGCTGGAAAGGAAAGAAGGATGATTTGACATGAAAAGCTTCAGGCGATTCAGACGGGGTTTTGTCAGGTGATCAACGGCAGGAGTTGCAAAGCCCTCCGTCGCCTCGCTGCAAAATCCCCCAGACGCGAGGCCTTGGCACTGGGGCTGCCCACGCCAGGCAGGGAGATTCCTTGAGACTTCAGAGTGGGAGCCAGGGGAGGGCAGGGTTCGGGGATGGGAGGAGCCTCCGCAGGGCAGAACGCCATCTAGTCCCCCCTCCAAAGCAGATCTGTGTACTCCGGAGGGAGCTCGGGTGGGGATGGATGAGCTTGTCGCAACCATTTGTTAGGTGTGGCAGCGTTGTTGATGGCCCGCCGGGAGGTTGTGGGTGCCGATGGGCAGCTGGTAGCCGGGGTCTCTTGCGCTCCGCCCTTCCCCACTGTCTGGCCCTGCGTGAACAAAGTGGAGGAGGCCCATGACTGAACTCGTCCCAACTGCCTTGACTTAATCTGCTTTGTGTCTAACTGGTTGGCTTCAGTCTTTAATCTTGAGGCGGGAGTAGCTCCGACCATTTTAAAGGCATTCCGGCTGGGTGCTCCCCTCAACCCGAAATGTACGGCCCCAAGAGATCTACTCATCCAGGTAGCCAACTGGAGAACCAAGAAAAAAATACAGGACGAGGCTGGAGCCAGAGGCTCCAGTATTGGTGTTCCCTGATGTACAACTTTTGCTCAACTTGATTGTAGCAAGATCTAGTCACTGCCACTTTCTACCTGATTTTTGCTGAACAAGTTATTCAAAAATTTAAAATTGCAACTGGAAGTTACTTGATAAGGATCTGGTCGCTGTTGATAATTAATTGTTGATAATTTGATTAGCTCTTTTAATTAATTGCAGAGAACCTGTTTCTTGTTCTTGTTAACAATTAATTGCCAATAACTTGATTTTTGCTTAAATTAATTGCTGATAATTTGATTAGCTCTTTTTATCAAATTGAGAACTTGATTATTGTTAATGATTACTTGCTAATAACTTGTTTATCTCTTAAATTAATGTGTAGATAATCTGGTTGGGTATACTACTGTCTCAACTGCTAATAATTTATCCAAGAGACATCTCTAAGAACTGGTTTTTTAAAAAAAAAATATATTTATTTTTTTATTATTTTAAAAAGTTATTTCTATATATGTGGGAGCAGAATTTTAAAAAGACTCCTAAAAGTTACCTTTTTAATATAGTTGCTGGTACACACGGGTTGGATACTTAACTGGTATTAACACACACACAGCTTAAACTTGCGGCTTGCTGCCTTTGCATCAGTACGGCTACATCTTTTTCTCGTAGGCCCTGCCTTTGTCATTCTTACTACATACTCTAATAATAACACCTTTCACATCCTCATTCACAAAAATCTAATACCCCTTCTTTAACTCATAATGAACACTCTGAAAGTCCAGTCGGTTAACATTAGAGGTCTTAACACCTGGGTCAAAGGAAGTCTTACGCCAGTTACGCAGCCAACAAAGCCATTCATTCTGTTTCTACAGGGAACACACTCCAGATCTGATAAACACCCTATCTTAAAATCTGCCTGGTTTCCACAGCAATTTCAGGCACCAGGCTCATCTAAAGCAAGAGGAGTGGCCATACTGCTCTCTAAAACACTCAACTTCTTGGTCAGCAGCAGAAAAGTCGATCCTTTGGGATGTTTTCTTTTTATTAAAGGAACTCTTGATGACAGGAAACTCACTGGCATCATTATATGCCTCAAATCTGAACCAAATTGCCTGCTTGAAATCCACCTTCTCAGAGCTACAGGCCTTCACAGAAGCTAAATTGATCATAGGTGGAGATTTTAATTTCATCACAGACAAAATACAAGATAGATCCTCTGTGAAACAAAAACCAAAATTGTATCAAAAGACAGGCACTATCCAGCACAGGACTATCCAGACTTTTTTTTTCTGAATTCAGGCTAATAGATACCTGGAGGTCCCTACACCCAGCAGACCACGACTATTCATACATATTCATTCGGCACAGCATCAGACCTTCACAAGGATAGATTATATCTTAATATCTGAACAACTATTGGCAGAACTGGAATCGGCGTTCATTGGCCCCAGGTACTTGACAGATCATGCATGGCTAGACTGTCAGCTACAGAAAAATCCAAACACAAAACCAGAGAGACAGGGGTCCATGGATAAGAGCATTTTATTGGACACTTCAATCAAGGACAAGCTGGAGACCGATATCAGAAACTTTTTTCAGGAAAACTCATCATCGGAAATCTCTGCACCCACGTGTTGGGATGCCATGAAAGCCGTTCTTCGAGGTTCAATGATCTCTCTTAAATCACATCTATAGAAAAAAAGAGGGAAAACCAGGAGAGAAACGTTAGATCGGATCGCCCTGCTGGGATCCAAGCATAAAGACACAGGGAGTAGGAAAATCTATGCTAAAATATTGGCAGAAAGAAAGATATTAGAAACACTGGAGACATCGCAAATTTTTTAAAAATCTACTTTACTTAAAACAGCAGTACTGGCAAAAATCTCCTAGGAATGTACGCATGCTGGCATGGAGGACCAAAGAAAAAAGAAAGGCGGCTATGGTGACTACACTGAAAACTTTGGATGGGAAACATTATACTTCCCCTAAAGCGGTAGCAGGAGGTTTTGCTAACTCTTTGCAAAACTGTATTCCTCCCGAGAACCAGCAATGAATGATATTGTGTCATATCTATACACTTTACCTGATCTTAAAAAGCTCTCACCAGCACATACTAGCTTTATGGAAAAACTCATAGACCGTAAAGAACTTATGGAAACTATCAAAGGCTTGAACCAAACAAGGCCCCTGGCATAGATGGAATTCCCGCACAGTTCTACAGAACCGTCCGCTCAACACTGGAACCACATCTTCTAAATATCTGTAATGAGGCTTTACGCTTAGGAACTATACCCCCGTCCTGGTATGTCTCTTTGATCTCAGTAATTCCTAAAGACAAGAAGGACCCATCAGACGCTGCATCATACCGCCCAATTGCTTTGCTAAACAATTATGCGAAGATATTCAATATTCAATATTGGCCAATAGATTCAAGAAACTGGTGCCAGACTATATACCTGGAGGTCCCTACACCCAGCAGACCACGACTATTCATACATATTCATTCGGCACAGCATCAGACCTTCACAAGGATAGATTATATCTTAATATCTGAACAACTATTGGCAGAACTGGAATCGGCGTTCATTGGCCCCCGGGTACTTGACAGATCATGCATGGCTAGACTGTCAGCTACAGAAAAATCCAAACACAAAACCAGAGAGACAGGGGTCCATGGATAAGAGCATTTTATTGGACACTTCAATCAAGGACAAGCTGGAGACCGATATCAGAAACTTTTCCCGCACAGTTCTACAGAACCGTCCGCTCAACACTGGAACCACATCTTCTAAATATCTGTAATGAGGCTTTACGCTTAGGAACTATACCCCCGTCCTGGTATGACTCTTCGATCTCAGTAATTTCTAAAGTCAAGAAGGACCCATCAGAATCCTGTATCATACCGCCCAATTGCTTTGCTAAACAATGATGCGAAGATATTCAATATTGGCCAATAGATTCAAGAAACTGGTGCCATTTTCCACATTGAGTATCAATAACAACCTTACATAGATTTCTTGTATATACAGTTGAGTCTATATTTTCCAGATATTATTTATCCATTTATAGAAATGCACCCATCTTGCTGTAAAAGTATTATCATATTTCAGTTTCATATTGAGCAGTTGTATGTCTCCCCATTCAAACTCCAAGAAATTTTCTGGATTCTGGCATGACATCGGCCTTCGAGCATTCTCGCCATTCCCTTCTTATATACGATGCTGAAAATTTGGGATCGCAGACAGAAGTGTATAGTTCCTCCAATATCTCCGTTATCCACATTTACTTCTCAGCAGTGGTTCTTACCAGGGATGGAACCAAACTCATTCAAGAGCAAATCTTACTTTGAAGAATGTATTGGCCACAACATCTCATGGCTTCAATACTATCAGGTCAAGAGCCTCACGGAAGCCTTGGTGGAGAAAGGCATGTTCAAAAGACTGAAGACGACATTTGAACCGACTCTGGAGAGCTTCCCGGACTTGACTAAAGGAACCCTTTCTAAGGTATACAAGCTCCTGATAGAACATGACAGTTCTTACAGCACCACTTACCAGAAAGCATGGGAATGAGATCTTCAAAAATCACTGACGAATGAGCAATGGTCATCTTGTTGGAATTCTTCAAAGAAAGTCTTTAAGATCTTCAATGTCCACCTGCAAACATATAAACTGATTATCCGCTGGTACTGCACACCTGATCGACTACATCATCTCAACCCCAATTATACTCAGTTCTGCTGGAAGCAATGCGGGCTTAAAGGAAGCGATTTCCACTGCTGGTGGGAGTGCATCAACGACTTTTGGAAAAGTGTCATAGCAGAAAAAAACAAGATCATCTCTCAAATAATTTCGCTTAAACCAGAAGTTATCTTACTTCAAATACAAGAAATACCTGACTCACAATACGGCCATAACGAACTTACCTTGATTTTGCTGGCAGTGGCCCGTCTGGTCATAGCTACCACCTGGAAGTCTGTGTCTCTTCCGACGCTGACCATCTGGAGAAACAAAGTATGGGATCGGTTTGTTATGTGCAAAATTTCTGACACTACAAAGACAACGATCCGGCACCACCATGACCTACTCCAAATTTGTATGCACGTGGTTTCTGTGGCTGCAGTACATGACAGACGCAGAACTTCTTCCCACTAATACTGCTTACTCTTCTTGGCTTTTCTTCTAGCTCTCTATTGCACACACAGAGATACATACAGAATCCTTCTATATCTAAGACCTAGCTCTAATCTAGTCCTCGCATTCTTCTTTTTGACAGAGGTAGCGCATTCACCAGCACTTCTTAACCTCTTTTGTTTGTTGATAAATGTTCAAAAACATCAGAATAGTTTTTATTGCTAAGAAATAGGCTTTTGATGCGACTTGATCCTTATCTCTTGTTGTTACTTGTTTAATGCTTTAGAAGTTCATTGTTGTAAATTATTATTATTTAAAAATGAATTAAAAATGAATACATTTTTTAAAAGATCTTGTTTGTATGGATTTGTCAGTCCGTTGAAAGATACGGGCTGAAGGTTATTAGGGGGAGAGGATAAGGTGAGAAGGTAGAACAAGGGCCGGGCCGGCCGGAAATGCAAGATCCAGTCTTGCTGCTCTGCCGGTCCCCGAGGGTTGCCAACTCTGGGCTGGGAAATTCCTGGAGATACGGCAGCAGAGTCTGGGGAGGGTTGGGGGGAGGGAGCTGAGCAGGGGCATGATGCCCACCCTCCAAACCTGCCATTTCCCCCAGGGAAACTGGTCTCTGTAGTATGGGGATCAATTGCAATTCCTGAAGAACTCCCTCCCCCACCTGGACGCTGGCAACCCTGGGTCCCCAAACAGAAACGATCCTCTTTGCTCCGAAGCCATGTCCGTACCCAGTTCTCCCTGGAGGCAGGATTCCTGCCTGCCTGCCTGCCAGGATCCAAATGGCTCCCTGCATCTCCTGAAACCCGCTCTGACCGGAGACTTTTTAACCAAATAAGATAAATGTTCACTGAGTCACAACACTGTTAACTGCTGCCAAGGAAACCCTGGACGGGTAAGCTAGCCTACTGGACCAAAAATAAAGCAGGAATTTCGTGACCTCTTCCCGTCTAAAATATTTCATTTGTGAAAGCACTCATGAGCCAATTTGGTCAGACGCATCTGGAGTAGCCGGCTCTGGCCCACGAAACAGGCCAGAGGGCTCCAGGAATGACAGCCGATTGTCAGAGGACAGAGATCAGCTCCCTCCCCCCGCCCCCAGACAACGGCAGCTTTGTAGGCTGGAGTCGATGGCACGAGGCCCCACTGAGGTCGCCCCTCACTCCGTGCCCTGCTGTCCCCAGAGCCCACCCCCAAATCTCCAGGAATTCCCCAGGCCCGAGGTGGCCACTCTCGTCTTTTGACAGGATAAACTGTCAGACTTTAGAAGGCTCTTCAGGGCCCCGAGGTCACTATTAACAACGACTCGTTTTGCCATTCAGTCCCAATGGATTTGGTTCAACTTGCAGCGTTGTCAGCTCCAGGATGGGAGATTCTGGGAGACTTGGGGGCGGAGAGTTGGGAGGGCAGGGTTTGGGGAGGGGAGGGGCTTCAGCAGGTAGGAGGCCTCCAAAGTGGACGTTTTCTCCAGGGGAACTGATCCCTGTGGTCCGGAGATCAGGTGTGATTCTGAGAGATTTCCAGGCCCCAGCAGGAGGTTGGCAACCCCATTAACTGCACTCCCTCCTTGTTTCCTCCTAGAATCATAGAGTTGGAAGGGACCTCCAGGGTCATCTAGTCCAACCCCAGGGTCATCTAGTCCAGAATGCAGGAAATTCACAAATACCTACCCCCACACACCACCAGTGACCGCTGTTCCATGCCCAGAAGATGGAGGGGGGGGAAACCGTCCAGGAGCTCCAGCCAAACTGGAGAAAAATTCCTCCCGGACCCCAATGTGGAGATGAGCATTTCCCTGGGCGTGTAAGAAAGGGCCACAAGAACTAAGCCCTGAGGCAACCCTTCCTGCCCTCCTTCTCGTGATCTGCCTCAGTTCTCAGAATCCGCATTTCTATCAGAAATCCGAAGAAGGACAGCCCACCACCTCCGGAGGAAGCCTGTTCTACTGGGGAACCACTCAAACTGTCAGGAAGTTTTTCCTCATGTTTAGCCGAAAACTCTTCTGATTCAATCTCAGCCCGTTGTTTCTAGTCTGACCTTCTGGGGCAACAGAAAACCATCCTCCGTAACATCCTCTAGATGACAGCCCTTCAAGTACTTGAAGATGGTTGTCCTATCACCTCTCCTCTCCAGGCGGAACATACCCAGCTCCTTCAGCCTCTCCTCATGGGACTTGGGAGGCCTCTCCGTCTTTGTCGCCCTTCTCTGGACACGTTCCCGCTTGTCTCTATTGTTCTTTAACTGTGATGCCCAAAACTGAACACAGTTCTCTAGGTGAGGCCTAACCAGAACAGAGTGATCTGGACACTATACTTCTGCTGATACAGCCCAAAATCGCATTTGCCTTCTTAGCTACTGCATCACGCTGCTGGCTGTGTATATGGTCCACTAAGACCTCCAAATCCTTTTTGTACATGCTACTGCCAAGACAAGTCTCTGCCATCCTATCATTATGCATTTGATTTTTCCTGCCTAAATGCAGGACTTCACAATTATCCCCATTGAAATTCATTTTATTGGTATTAGCCCAGTTTTCCAGCCGGTCAAGATCCTCCTGTATCCTGACGCTGTCTTCTCCCATATTGGCTACCCCTCCCAAATTAGTGTCACCTGCAAATTTAATAAGCATTCCCTCTATCCCTTCATCGAAATCACTGATAAAGATGTTGAACAAAACAGGTCCTTGAGGCACTCCTCTACAGGAAGATGTTGAACCGTTCACAAACACTCTCTGGGCGCGATCTGTCAACCAGTTACAGATCCACCAAACAGTCATAGGATCCAAATCACATTATGTGGAACCTTATCAAAACCCTTATTAAAATCAAGATAAACTATGTCTACAGCATTCCCCTGATTCTCAACAACAACAACAACAACAACAACAACAACAACAGAGAGATAAGGTTAGTCTGACACGATTGGTTCTTGAAAAACCCATGCTGGTTCTTCGTAATCACAGCCGTCCTTTCAAGGACCGTCTGTTTGATGATTTGTTCTAAAACTTTCCCAGGTAGAGACGTCAAGCCGATGGGTCAGTAGTTACCCAGATCCTCCTTTTCCCCCCTTTCTGAAGATGGGGACAACATTTTGCCCGCCTCCAGTCTTTGGGCACCTCACCTGTTCTCCAAGAATTCTCAAAAATAATGGACAGAGGCTCAGAAATGACATCCGGAAGATCTTTTAGCATCCCTGGATGCAGCTCATCTGGTCCCGAGGAAACTAGATGCTGATGTACTACCCCGATGCTCATCCCAGGCTGCAACTCCCTTCCCTCGCCATTTGTTCTCTTTCTGCCCTGTCAAGCACCATTTCCTTCCTGCGAGAAGACTGAGGAAGAGCAGGAATTAAGCAGTTCCGCTCCCTCTTCCTCACCTGTTACAATTTCTCTCTCCTGTCCCCACAGTGGGCCTACCACGTCCTTGCTCTTTTCCTTACATTGAATATAAGGGAAAAAACCCCTATTTTTGTTGTTTTTAGCATCTCTCGCTAGCCAAAGGCCATGCTGAGGCGGAGCTTTCCTACCACTCTCTCTCCAAGCCCTGGTGATCTGTTTATATTCATCCTTGGTTAGGAGGCCCTCCTTCCGCTTTATAAATGAGTCTTTTTTAATCTCCCAAGTCTTTAGGGGAAGGTTTTATGGTGCCACCTTGGCTCCTTTAGGCTCCTCCCATTTTTCCTTCTCACGGGAATCGTTTGTGATTCTGCCATTTCCCTTTTAAGAAACTCCCATCCCTCTTGAATGCCCTTCTCCTGAAGTATTTCTGACCATGGGAGTCTACCCAGCGTAACTTTAAGTTGGTCAGGATTTGCTTTCCTGTAGTCCAACCTATATGTCTGACTACGTACAGAGCTTCCCTTCCCGAAGACTGTAAATTCCAAAATGACATGGTCGCCACTCCCCAGGGTGCCCACTCCTTTCACTTGGTCAACCAGTTCTTCCCTGTTGGTCAGAATCAAGTCCAAGATGGCAGATCACCTGGTTTTCCTCTCCACCTTCTGGGAAATGAAGTTGTCGCCAAGACAAGTCAGGGATTTATTGGACCTTTCGTTTTTAGCAGAGTTGGACTTCCAACAGAGATCCGGGTAACTGAAGTCTCCCGTGACCACCGTGTCCCATTGTTTTGAGAACTTTGTGATCCTGTCCGCTTCCAGTGCCAGGTGTGGGAGCAGAGCTGTGTGGATCTGCGCTTTCTGGCCTCAGGCAAGCCAGAGATCCTCTGGGTTATCCTGGAACGTGGGAGGGGGCTTGGTGGCATCGCAGGCCGTGGAGACCTATCCCAGGGAAGTCACTGTGTGGGTCCTCCTGGAGGGCGTTTGGGCAGAGGTGGCCTTCTCTGGGGCTCTTTTCCTGCTCTGTGTCCTCACATCTCACAGGGAGACAGCAGAAACCCTGAATGGCCAAATTCCCTTTGTGTACATCCCCCGATCCCAATTTAAGACCTCTGGTCCTCTTCAGTGCCACCCCATTGTGACCCAGGAAGTGCATATTTGTTATTGTACCAATCTGCACTTCATTTGTTATCGTGGCATTTTATCTGTTTTGTTGTTGTTGTTCAGTCGCACAGTCGAGTCCGACTCTTCGCGACCCCATGGACAATCTCCCGCCAGGCTCTCCTGTCTTCCGCCGTCCTCCGAAGTTGGCTCAATTTCATGTTCGTTGCATCGCTGACACTGTCTAACCATCTCATCCTTTGCCGTCCCCGTCTTCTTTGACCTTCAATCTTTCCCAGCATCAGGGTCTTTTCCAGTGAGTGCTCCCTTCTCATTTGGTGGCCAAAGTATTTGAGCTTCAGTTTCATTATCTGGCCTTCCAGGGAACAGTCAGGGTTGATTTCTTTGAGGATTGACTGATTTGTTCTTCTTGCAGTCCAAGGGACTCTCAAGAGTCTTCTCCAGCACCATAGTTCAAAAGAATCTATTCTTCGGCGCTCGGCCTTCCTTATAGTCCAACTCTCACAGCCATACATGACTACTGGGAATACCATTGCTTTGACCATGCGGACTTTTGTTGGCAGGGTGATGTCTCTACTTTTTATCATGCTGTTTAGGTTCGCCATCACTTTCCTCCCAAGGAGCAGGCATCTTTTAATTTCATGGCTGCTGTCACAGTCTGCGGTGATCTGGGATCCCAGGAACGTGAATTCTGTCACTACTTCCACGACTTCCCCTTCTATTTGCCAAGGAGTGATGGGGCCGGATGCCATGATCTTAGTTTTTTTGATGTTGAGCTTCAAGCCCACTTTTGCGCTCTCCTCTTTTACTCTGAGCAAGAGGCTCTTTAGATCCTTTTCACTTTCAGCCATTAGAGTGGTATCATCTGCATATCTGAGGTTGTTGATCTTTTCCCCAGCAATCTTAATTCCCGCTTGTGATTCATCCAGGCCAGCATTTCGCATGATGTACTCTGCATATATATTAAATAAGCAAGGCGACAATATACATCCTTGTCGTACTCCTTTTCCTATGCTGAACCAATCAGTTGTTCCATATCCGGTTCTAACTGTCGCTTCTTGGCCCTTATACAGGTTTCTCAAGAGACATGTGAGGTGGTCTGGTACTCCCATCTCTTTAAGGACCTGCCATAGTTTGTTGTGATCCACACAGTCAAAAGCTTTAGCATAGTCAATGAAGCAGAAGTAGATATTTTTCTGGTACTCTCTTGCTTTCTCCATAATCCAGCGAATGTTGGCAATTTGATCTCTAGTTCCTCTACCTCTTCGAAACCCAGCTTGTACTTCTGGTAGTTCTCTATCCACGTACTGTTGAAGCCTAGCTTGTAGGATCTTGAGCATGACCTTGCTAGCGTGTGATATGAGTGCAATTGTGCGATAGTTTGAACATTCCTTGGCATTGCCCTTCTTTGGGATTGGAATGTATACTGATCTTTTCCAATCCTGTGGCCACTGTTGCGTTTTCCAAATTTGCTGGCAAATGGAGTGCAGCACTTTAACAGCATCATCTTCTAAGACTTTGAATAGCTCAGCTGGAATACCATCACCTCCACTAGCTTTGTTGTTAGCAATGCTTTCTAAGGCCCATTTAACTTCACATTCCAGGATGTCTGGCTCAAGGTCAGTGATTATACCGTCGTGTTTGTCAAGGACATCGAGGTCTTTCTTGTATAGTTCTTCTGTGTATTCTTGCCATCTTTTCCTAATCTCTTCTGCTTCTGTTAGGTCCCTACCGTTTTTGTCCTTTATCATGGCCAGCTTTGCATGGAACGCTCCCTTGATTTCTCCAACTTTCTTGAAGAGATCTCTAGTCCTTCCCATTCTATTGTTTTCTTCTATTACTTTGCACTGTTCATTCAGGAAGGCCTCCTTATCTCTCCTTGCTGTTCTCTGGAAATCTGCGTTCAGTTGGGTAAATCTTTCCTTTTCGCTGGCCCTGCGTGAAAAAGAGAGGAGGAGGCCCATGAATGAACTCGTCCCAACTGCCGTGTCGTAGTTCTACGAAGGAAATCTGGGGTCTCTCGCCAAGCTGCCTGGTACCCCAGACAGGGTGGGGGGAGGGAGGCGGCCTGGTGGCTGTTCGAGTGTCCGGCCACACCACTGACTGTATGGCGGGAGGGCCTTGGGGAGTGTAATGGAAGGGAGGGAGGGAGATGGGCCAGCCAATCAGCAGCCTGCTCAGCCAGGCGGGGGGCGTGGGAGGAGGGGAGGCTGAGGATGTCCTCAGGCTACTCTGCTCCTTACACAGCTGGTTTATTCTGGGGACAGGCCGAGTCGGTTACTCCCGGACTCCTCCGATCTGTTTGGATCTCCTGCCCTTTTCCACATCTGGGACGGGCTGTGGATCCACAATCGGCTTGTGTCTCAGAAGTTGCATTGAAGCGCCTGTGGGGCAGTTTCTGTCACACTGCGATGTGAGCAAGAAGTAGAATGGGGCGATGCAGACCAGAGCCGTCTCTCTTCTCAAGGAGCAGGGGCCCAATTTGGGTTGCAGGAGGCAAGGGCAGCTTTGCCCGTTGCTGTGCCCGGGGAAGTCGTCTCCCGAATGCCCTGCAAATCACTCATTGATGCTCCTACTCTGTGGACTCTGGGATTCCAGAGGATTTCTACAAAATTCCTCAATCCAGGCTAAAAAGATGCGGTCTCATACATTGAACAGCAGCTCATCCATTTGAGGGATGTTTTCAAACAAATCTCTACACAACGAGGACTAGAATATCTTTGACATGGCACCTGGCGTTCTCCAGACTTCATGTATCCCACACAAAACGAGCATCCTTAGGAATAAAAACAGAGGCTAGTACCATTTGACATTCCCTGGGCCTTTTCGGGTGTGGTTTTTGATAGAGGCTGAATTTGCAACCCAAGATGGGTCCTTGCTGCTGGAAGGCAGAGCCAGCAGAAGAACTGGCCTAATGAAGTCAACAGATTGGTGGAATAGTGAACCATCTAGAGGGCTGAATAAAGCTCCTGCTTCCTGGAGCAGTCTATCTCTAAATATCTGGAGTTGGGCACAAGGAATAAGAGAAGGCTGACACTGTTGTGCCCTGCTCCAGAGCTTCCCCGAGAGAGCTGACGGGCTCCTTTCAGACTGCTGGAAAGGTTCCGAGTGATGTGCCTCGGGGGCACGTTACCTCCTTCCCTCCGCTAGTCCTGTCCTTTGAGTACCAGAGTCCCCCTTTCTCAGACCTTCTGGAACCTGCCTCTGTGGCTCAATGGGGTTGACCCCTACCTTGCTGTCGACCTCCGAAGCCTGCTCCGGGCTGGGCAGCGGTGACCTTTTCTCAGGGCAGGGCCTCGTCCCGGTCTCTTTCTCGCTGGCTTCAGCCTCCGTGCCTCCCTCCCACTGGCAGGCTTTGTCCTGGTGTGTGCCTCCAACCTGGATGCCGGCATCCGCTTTCCCAGGGTGCTTTGAGGCTGTAAAGGGAGTCGACCTGGAAGGGAAAGAAAGATGACTTGAAAACAACAGCTGCAGAGGATCCGGAATGGGTTTTGTCAGGCGATCAACAGCAGGAGTTGCAAAGGCCTTGGTCGCCTCACTGTACTGGGGAAGCCCACTCCAGACTGGGAAATCCGTTGAGATTTCAGAGCAACGCAGGCGTTTCCTCCAGAGGAACTCACCTGTGTACTCAGTAGGGAGATTTAGGTGGGGATCCCAGGACATCTCCAGACCTCACCTGGAGGTTGGCAATCCTGTCTGGCCCAGAGGCCAGGAGTCAGGATGTGCCACGGCCTTTGGTCTCTGCCCTCAGCTCATTCCGTGGCTATGGACAGAACGTTCAGCTGTGTGCTCTCGTCTCTCGTTTGGCCTGTGCATGGTGGGAGTTTGCTGCTCATAGGCAGGACGGTGGCTCAGCGGCAGAACACGCGAAGCAAGTCCCAGTTCAGTCCACGGTGTCTCAGGCGTTGGGAAACACTGTTCTCTCCCAGAGATCCCGGAGATCCAGTGGAAAATGCTGAGCTAGAGGGTTGACCTGGTTTCCCAGAGGGTTTTTGATAGGAAGTAGGGCCCCTTTCTCCATGGTCAGAGGCCATGATTTCCACCCATGAAGGTCTGAAGTGCAATCGATATCTTAAGAATCTCAGGCAGCGGGCCTTGTTAAAGTTCTGCCACTGCCTGCAGCGCCAGAGTTGGCAAGACTGAAGCTGGGCACGCCAAGAGGCCAACTCTTCATCAAGCAACTCCAGATGCTTCTGGAAGGTCCCGTGGCTCAGTGGGAGGGCACCATGGATGGAGTGCACAAGGGTTAACTGGGGCACCACGGAGAGCCCAGGCGCGGGGAGTAGCTTTCTGTGCCCAAGACCTGGGAGAGTCCCTACAAGTCAGAGGAGAGAAGACTAAAGGAATGGGCCCTCCGACGCCACATTGGGCAGATTCAGAGGAAGACCTGTGTCTTCCCAGAGGAGGTGGTAAGCCCTCTCATTCATCCTATGGACTTGGCGCTCTAACGTATTTGGACAGAATGGAATATGCTCAGATTCTCCTTATGGACATACCCTGTGAGTTTTGAACTCTGTGAATTGTTCTGTAAAATGTGGTGCACTTTGTTGAACAAAGTGCATTTATACTATGGTCCTTGCTGTTGCTCACCTTCTATGGCTTCAGCAGACCTGTTTGTTCTAGTCTCTCATTTATCCATTTCTAATTCAATTCTTCTCTCATTCCCCCGACCCCTAAACCAACCAACTTTTCTGGTCTTCTACCCAGCTCCTGTCTCTCCTTTGAAGACTCACCACATTGACGATGACCTCCAGGGGTACCTGGTGCTGTTCCCCTCGTGGAGGCCAGAAATCCTCCGGAGACCCCGAAGCCGAGGCCTCGCCTGCATCCCCTTCTGCTGCCCTCTCCCGAATGTCCCGAGGGGCCTCCTCTGCTTCTGCTTCATCATGCTGCTGCAGCTGCAAAGCCAAAGTGTCCGGAGAAGAACTTAAGCCCCTCCTGAGAACCCTCACAGTTGGCTTCTCTGCCCAAGTCCAGGGAGGCAAGACGACTATGGGAACGGACCCTGTGAGGCTGCATCAGGCAGCTTCCTAGGAAAAGGGGCGTCCCCCTGGCAGTTGGCCTCTCCTTCACTCTCTGGACACGGACCTCTACCTGATTCTTCTCTCATGCCTCCACCCCCTAAACCAACCTGTGCTTCTGGTTCTTTGCCCAGCTTCTGTCTTTCCTTGCAAGACTCACCTCATTTGGTCTGGGCTCCTGGTTTTCTCCCCGGCTCTGGCTCAGCAGCGGACGGATCTCCTCCCAGGTGTCCCGACCCAAAGGCCTTTCCGCAGCCCCTTCTGGCACACTCTCCTGACAGGCCTCCTCCTTCTCTCCCCTGTCATGGTGCTGCAGCTGCAAGGCCAAAGTGTCCAGAGAAGGTTTAATTCAAGACCTTTCTCAGAATCATCACAGTTGGCTTCTTCTTCACAAGAATGCATGATTCATTTCATTTCTTTGTCTTAGCTAGTTCCTTTACCCCCTCCCTTTCTCTCCGAGGAGGACCCAAAGTGAGCGTGGCGGTCTGATGTCCAAGTGGCCACTGGCTGACAAGGCATGTCCAAAGAACCGCCCCCCCCCCCACCCCCCCCTCAGCGGACGCCACGAGAGCAGCATGGTGCCCCACCGGGAGACCGTCTCCTAACCATTCCTCCCCATTCTCTTCCCCGTCTGGTTCCCCCAGGTGTCCAGATCTGGTAGGAAGAGCCCTTGAAGTGCCAGGCAAAGGGCCCCAGGGGTGGCTGGAAACAGGCCAGATGGAGAGGGCCGGCTGCCCCCCCGGCTTCTTCCCTCCCCACAGCCCGTACTACTCCTGGTGCCTCTCCAGCACCTGGTGCTCCTTGGAAGATATCCTCAGAACCACCAGCGTAAAGGCAGGAACACGGATGAAGAGCAGAAAGAGAAAAGCTCTCTCGTGAACGGCCTCGTGATGAAGAAAGGGCCACTGGTGGCATTTTTTAAAAATCTGGGTCCAACTACCAGTTACACGTAAAGGGCACCAGACGGGCAACTCTTTTACTGTACCATTTATTGATCGTCTCCTAATATGACCTGCAGTAGAAGACCAGATCCATAGAAGATGGCTACTCTCCAATGGTGCCACTGATGTACAAGATCGATTGATGCAACTGATTTCTAAGAACATTTTACCACCCGGGGCTGAGCCATTTGGGGTTGGGTCCCTTTGACCAGCCCAATCTCTCTGGCTTCCCTCCTGTGCCAACTGCATTTCCGTGCATACCTCCCCCCCCCCAGCCTCTCGGCCTGTAGACAGAGAGTCCAAACATTCCTTACCATTTCCTCAGCCATTATATTAGTGTGAAATATTTAATCCACAGAGATACAGATTTATCCGGGAGTCAACCGTTGAGCTCAAGTCTCAGTTGACAGTTGAGCCAACTGACCAGGCTGGCCAGGTTCCGAGTCGACATCACAATGGGTTCTGGATTTGTTCACTGGGGAAGAATCTATCCCGACTGGCCTTGCTTTGCTAACCCACAAGACTGGAGGAGAACAGATGTCAACACCTAATGCTCGAAGGGAAGCAAACTGTTGTCAAAGATGGTGTCATGTTTTGGGCAACTCATGAAGTCAGTTTCATTCACTCTGTGGTTGACAGAAAGCCACATTGACCATCAAGCAAAAGACCCAGTGGCCGACCGTATGCCATGTACCGGCCCAGACACGTGCCTGTCCAGCCATATAACGATTGATCATGTAACTATTAATTTTAAGTCTATGACGATAACCTTTTCGCTTCCCCAAGTTCCTCTGAGCATACAGGGTTGTCGCTCACAAGAGTGTCAGAAACCTCTGTGGCCTGTGTGTGTCTCTGGAGTGCAGAGAGGGGCTTCCCTGTCTGCTGGGCTGCGAAGTCCAGGATGGCAGATCCTCTGGTTTCCCTCTCCGCTTTCTTGAAAGTGAAGTTGTCAGAAAGAGAAGTCAGGGATTTCAAAAAGTTTCAGTTAAAAACAGATTGAAATAAATTGAAACCCGACTATGTCCCTGCTTTCCTCTCGCTCTAAAAGGATGCCTGGTGTTTCAATGCCCTCTGAGAAGCCCTGGGAAACAGGGAGGCTTGGCAGGGCCTCCAGAAGATCCCCAAGGTGGGGTTCTTCTCACCTTTTCTGGGAGCCCCCTCCACTGAGCCGGGGCCACGACAGAAAAGGCGCAGCCTCTACATGGTGGGAGAGCCAACGGACAGCTGACTGAGAGCCGTCATTGACATGCAGGGATATATGGAAGGTGACAGTTCTTCAGATATGCAGGTACAAGGTTGTGAAAGCATTTAAAGGTCACAACCAGCTGAACTGAACTTGGAATTGAAGTTGGAAACAGACTGGCAGTCAATGTAGCTGTTTCAAAATGGGCCGTGTACAGGGGTCATTTCCTGCAGGAGCACACAGGAGCGGAGCTCCGACAGTAAAGAGCCCAGGGGGTGGGCACATGCAAAACAAGCCCCACCCCATGCTCCCAGCAGCCCTCAGTCAGTGCAAGAAGCAGCCAGGTAAGCTGCAGAGCCCCTCCCCCCGCCCAAAACACTCCAGTGGCACCTTTAATGCCAAGTTTTATTCAGGTACAAGCTCTCCCTCCTCTGTGAGGACAGATCTGCATGCCCCCCCCCCAATAGCTAGCAATCCAAAACAGTTCAGTGAAGCCTGAGCGGTGGGTGTGGCCTTCTGACACACTCCTGGTGATGTCAGGGGGTGTGGCCTATGCAAACGAGTTATGCTAATGAGTTATGCTAATGAGCTCCTGCACCTCTTTTTGTACAAAATGACCCCTGGGCGTGTATGTTCCTGACAGCTAGCCCCTAACAATTGTCCGGGTGCCACGTTCTTGATACCCAGCCGACCTTTTCTGCCCTGGCCCCAGCCTGTTGGAACTCTGTGCCGAATGACTTCCGCACCCTGTCTGATCTATTAAAGTTTCTCGGGGCACGGAAGGCTGAGCTGTTCTGCCAGGCCTTTGGGTGAAGCCAGCGATGGCTCTTTACATCTGTCTGACATCCTCCCCCTTTTCCCCATGACTGAATGCTAGCACTGCCATCTTGTTTTTAAAATGTTTAAATGTTCTGAATGTTTTGAATATTTTTAATACTGAATTTTCATGGTTTTAATTGATTTTATAATGTAATGAATTAATCGTTGTAAACTGCCCTGAGTCCCAAGCAATTGGGGAAGGGTGGTTAAGAAATCTAATTTAATCAATAACGAATAAACAATTTGACCAGTTTTAGTTTCCAGGTCAACTTAAAACCTATCGTAGCCCATCCGATCTGACTATCTCTTGCGGTCAGTGAGGGTAGCTTTGGGCACAAGTGAGGGCAACGGAAACCCACCAGCAAATCTCTTTTCAACAAAGCACAGTTGGAAGGGAGAGGAATGTTTCTAGCGTGACTGAAAATGCTGGCAAAAGCCTAACAGTCTGAGCCTTTCTAACTCTTTTCCAATTCAGCTGCTTTGCAGTTCATCTCTCTCAGCGTGGCCCGCCGTAAAGATGGGTCTTCTTTGGGAATCCACAAAGCACCTCTTCCTGTCCAGCCCTGCCAAGGCCAGGCCTCACAGGGGTTTGACGCTGGCCTGTAGATAACATGGGGCCCACTGGGGCCTGGCCCCCTAGTGTTTCCTCTGGGCCCCCTCCCTCCTGGCCTGCCCCCAAAGTGCTCCAACTTACCACCTGCACTGTTATTTCATTTAATTAGCTGGCAGCCCCCCCAAGGCCCCCTCCCAAAGACTTCCCTAGCTACGGGGCTGGTTTGACGCCACAAATCATGCCGGGTATCTGAACTACACAAAGGGGGCTGGTCCCCCAATGAGCTGTAGGGGAGTCATGTGGAAGTGGTGTGTGGGACCAGCGGGATATTCCAGTGCAGCTGGATTCCGCCTCCGCTAACTACAATCATGACCTGGAATGGAACCCGTAGCAAGTGAAGCTCGGCTCTGAGGATTCCCGGAAAAATACTCAGAGCCAGGAAGAGCAGCTGGGATGAAATAGCTACAGTCCTCTGAGAGGTTTCACCCACATGTTGCCCTGGAGGACTGGCTCAGCTGCTCTCCTCCTAGGGTGCATTTTGGGGTGGGAAGGGCCGTCAAGTCACAGCTGAGCTATGGTGACCCCGTAGGGTTTCCAAGGCAAGAGACGTTGAGGGGTAGTTCTTCACCACAAGAGGGATGAACCCATGGAATTCACTGCCACAGGAAGTGGTGGCGGCTACAAGCACGGACGGCTTCAAAAGGGAATTAGATAGGCATATGGAGCAGAGGTCCATCAGTGGCTATTAGCCACAAGGTATAGATAGGGGCTCTGGGGCAAGGGATGCTCTGCCTTCTTGGTGCTTGGGGGGGCAACAGTGGGAGGGCTTCTGGTGTCCTGGCCTCACTGGTGGACCTCCTGAGGGCCCCTGGTATTTCTGGCCACTGTGTGACACAGAGTGTTGGACTGGATGGGCCTTTGGCCTGATCCAACATTGGCGTCTCTTATGTTCTTATGTTCTTATGTCTTTGCCTGCCTCTGCAGGGCAACCCTGGGCTTCCTTGGTGGCTTCCCATCCAAATACCAGCCAGGGCCGACCCTGCTTAGCTTCCGAGATCAGATGAGATCCGGCTCGCTTGGGCTATCCGGGTCAGGAGGGTGTACTTGGGGAGGTGAAAGAAAGAGGAGAAGAGCCAGAGAGAGTAGCCAGTCTGCGGGATGTTCCCTTTTCCTTGCAAGTCATGCACGGGATTCTCATTCGGGTTCCTGCTCTTTGGTTCACACGGCGGAGACGGCTGAGCTCGAAACGACGTCTGCTCATTGGCCAGGAGGTGCAGAGGGGTGGGAGCAACTGGTTGCAGGATAAGGCAGCTCCTGTCGCCTACAGGTCTAACTAACAAACAGAGCTAAGGGAGCAGGGATTCCACCCCGTGAGACTCAGACAACCCACACCCATCTCAGGGGGGGGAAGCACACAATAAATAGACCGCAGCCTGTCTATCAAGGCTGCCAGGGGCACTGTGCCCTTTTCCTTCTGAGGCTCGAGCTCCAAGAGGGAATGTAGTGCCGTCAGGTCACAGGCGACTTAGGGCGACCCTAGCAAGGGGCTTTCCTGGCCAGTGAGAAGCAGCAGTGGTGTGCCCGTGCCTTCCTCGGCAGAGTCTTCCTTGGGTGCCCCCCCCCCCGGACCCTGCTGAGCTTCCGAGACCTGACGAGATGGGGCTATACGAGCCACCTCCTCTCCCAGCCATGACTGAATGGGAAAGAGGCAGGGCAGGCCATTCCTGATGGCCCTCTGAAAGGGATTCAGGTCCGTGGTTTTGCACTGAACTGCAACACGTGTCTCTGTAAGACTCTGAGCAGGAGTGTAATGAAAACAGATTCAAACAGATCAAAACAGATATGAAATGTGGCCGATTACAAATGGACCTATTTATGATTTCTAATTTTTGCTGATTCCCGGAAGGCAAATCAGGTTACAGAGGGTTAGAAGGGAGTTTGGTTGAAAATTTGCTGGTATTTTTAAAAAATACACTTTATTTGTGATTTATTTGTATTCCTCTGCGGACTGTGGAAGGTGCTGATGGTCATGGATCTTTCCCCAGCAGTTTGCTGATTTGGTGCAGTGGTTAGGAGCTCAGGCTCTAATCTGGGAGAACTGGGTTTGATTCCCCACTCATCCACATGCAGCTGCTGGTGTGACCTTGGGTCAGTCATAACTTCTCTCAGAGGGGTTCTCTCAAGAGCAATCCTTGAAAGAGCTCTCTCAGCCCCACCTACCTCATGGGGCGTCTGTGGTGGGGAGGGGAAGGGAAAGGAGATTGTAAACCGCTCTGAGACTCCTTTGGATAGTGAAGGGCAGGGTATAAACCCAATCTCTACTTCTTCTTCCACATGTGGCTGCTGGTTGACCTTGGGTCAGTCACAGTTCTTGAGAGAGCTCTCTCAGCCCCACCTACCTAAGCCGCTCTGAGACTCCTTCAGATAGTGATGGGCGGCGGGGGGGGGAGAAATCCAATCTCCTCTTCCTCTTCTTCTTCAGCAGACCTTCCTGACTCTGGCGAAGTATATTCCTGGGGCCAGAAAGGACTGCATGGGGGAGGGGGAATATTATTCCCAGGATTATGGGACCAGTGTGGAGTAACAGGCCCACCAGTCAGAAGGAAGCAATTGGGGTTGTGCCTGGCGATCAGCCAAAGCTTCAGGGTGGGGACGTGGCCCTTCAGTCATAATTACAGTCATGCTGTAATTCTATCCTACCCAGATGTTTCTGGAGTTCTTGCCTTTATTTTTACCGGGGCTTTTTAACCTTACAATTCACATTCATTACTGGTTTCTTCCAGAACAGGACATAAATTGAGGCATATCTGATGTGATTCTCAGTAATACGCTACGGCACTGTTATAGGCACTGTTATATATTATTAGGAAGGGTATTGAAAACAGATCAGCCAATATCATAATGCCCCTATATAAATCAATGGTGCGACCTCATTTGGAATACTGTGTGCAGTTCTGGTCACCACACCTTAAAAAGGATATTATAGCTTTGGAAAAAGTGCAGAAAAGGGCAACTCGAATGATCAAAGGGTTGGAACACTTTCCCTATGAGGAAAGGTTAAAGCGCTTAGGGTTCTTTAGCTTGGAGAAACGACGACTGAGGGGTGACATGATTGAGGTTTACAAGATTATGCATGGGACAGAGCAAGTAGAGAAAGAGGTACTTTTCTCCCTTTCTCACAATACAAGAACTCGTGGGCACTCCATGAAATTGCTGAGCGGTCGGGTTAGAACGGATAAAAGGAAGTACTTCTTCACCCAAAGAGTGATTAACGGAATTCACTGCCACAGGAAGTGGTGGCGGCTACAAGCATGGACGGCTTCAAAAGGGAATTAGATAGGCATATGGAGCAGAGGTCCATCAGTGGCTGTTAGCCACAAGGTATAGATAGGGGCTCTGGGGCAAGTGATGCTCTGTCATCTTGGTGCTTGGGGGGGTCAACAGTGGGAGGGCTTCTAATGTCCTGGCCCCACTGGTGGACCTCCTGATGGCACTGGTATTTCTGGCCACTGTGTGATACAGAGTGTTGGACTGGATGGGCCTTTGGCCTGATCCAACATTGGCATGTCTTATGTTCTTATGTTCTTATAGCTTTCATGCTGAAGGCAGGAGAAGGCTTCTACGCTGCTTTGACTGAGATTTATATGGCTGGGTTGTATCCTCCCAAACACCCTGTCCTTAACACCCTTACTCAGGTGTCGCCCAGCACAAGTAACACATTCTCTGCTAGGGAGGGGCTGTGGCTCAGTGTTGGATCCCCAAGCATCGAGAATAAATCCACGTTTTCAAGAAAAGCAAAATTTATTTCAAAGCGTTGAAGACATACTCAAACACGTTCTTTGTTAGAACTGGGGATACACAGTTAGGTCAAGCATAATAAAGGAAATTCAAACAGATACAGATCCAATGAATAGCATTCCCGCTGGCGGGCTAATGAAACGGTTGCGCGCCCAGTCCATGGGAACCAGGCAGAACATCAGACAAAACACAGGTGCAGTATTCATGAGAAAAGCAATAGGCAAGCATTACAGCATCTTCTCCCCCACACAACCTCCAGCAGTTATCTTGTGCATTCCAACGCAGGAGCAGGATGATAGAAAACAAGCCGGGTGCAACAGGGAAAGGATATGTACACAGAGGTCACAGAAAACAGAATGGCAGCTTGCTGACATACTGCCCCCCTTAAAATACACTTACAACACACCTCCCGGGTCGGGCGGGAGATCTCCCGGGCTGGGCGGGAGACCTCCCGGTTTGTCCGGGAACCTCTTGTGGAAACTACGGATCAGGTAAGGGGCCCGAATATCCCCTTCTTCCACCCATTCGCGGTGCTGGGGACCGAAATCAACCCATTCGATAAGGTACCAGAGTTTACCACGTTTCAATTTACAATCAAGGATATCAGCGATCTCAAAATGTTCATCCCCTTCCAAAATGACAGGTGGAGGAGGAGTAACTGCTGGTCTCCAGGGAGACGGGCCAGGATCCTTCTTCAACAGGCTCATGTGAAAAACAGAATGCAGAGCACGTAAATTCTTAGGCAAAACAACATCAACCGCCACATCATTTATGACTTTACGCACTTTGAATGGACCAATGAACTTCCACCCCAATTTCCTGCTAGGTCGCAGCATCTTAATGTTCTTGGTCGAGACATACACAAGATCCCCAGGTTTCAGATCAAACCCCACCACCCTACCCTTGTCTGCCTGGGTCTTGTAAGCAGCCTTGGCTGCGTCAAGTGTTTGGCATAGCAGAGGCCATGCATTTTGCAAGGACATACACCATGTATCAGCATCCCCCACAGGACGTTGGCCCATCCCCTCCAAGAAAGGGAGGGGGGGCTGTCGTAACCAGAAACAGCTTTATAAGGAGACATGCCCGTGGAGCTATGGACAGTATTGTTATAACAATATTCAGCAAGAGGCAACAATTCACACCAATCATTCTGTTGATAATTAGTAAAACAACGAAGATATTGCTCCAGGGTCTGATTAACTCGTTCTGTTTGTCCGTCAGTCTCAGGATGATACGCGCTGCTGAGCCCTTGTTCCACCCCTAAAATGGAAAGAAGTTCCCTCCAAAACTTAGAAACAAATTGGGTCCCCCTGTCAGAAATTAATTTAGCAGGTAATTGATGAATTTTCACCACGTGAGACATAAACGATTTCGCCAACCTCTGAGCTGTAGGCAAGGAAGGAAAAGGCACAAAATGAGCTTGCTTAGAAAATAAATCAACAACCACCCAAATAACAGTGTTCCCTTTGCTCGCAGGGAGGTCAGTAATAAAGTCCATGGACACCACTTCCCACGGTCTCGATGGGGTAGGGAGTGGCTGCAGAAGACCAGGAGGCTTGCCCACTCTGGGTTTAGTCAAGGCACAGGTTTGGCAGGACCGAACAAAAGTCAAGAGGTCTTTGCGCATCTGTGGCCACCAGAACTGTCTGCGGATGAGTTGCAGAGATTTAACAAAACTCCAATGCCCTGCCAGTTTCGAACCGTGAGCAGACTCCATCACCTCCCTCCTCATTGAAATAGGCACATACAGTTTGTCTCCAGAATAAATCAGACCTTCAGGGCTACGGACACAATCTGGCAACGCTTTCAGGGAGGCATCATCATCAGCAGTAAAAGCAGACATATATTTCTGGACCCAGCCCCCCCCCCCCCAGGGAAAAGGGAAGGCGAAGTTTCATCAGAGCGCGGAATCGAGCGCGCTTGCGCACGGGTGACCACAGCCCCCCCCAGGTGGGAGGGGGAAAAAACAGAGTCCATGATGATTTCACGCTGACTGTCATGTTGTGGGAGGCGTGAGAGCGCGTCAGCCAGGGAATTAGCCGTCCCAGGGAAATGACGAAGAGTGAATCGAAACTTAGCAAAGAAGTCCGCCCAACGAAGTTGTTTAGCGTTGAGAGAACGGGGGGATTTCAGCATTTCCAGATTTTTATGGTCAGTCCAGACTTCAAATGGCAGTTGCGCCCCCTCCAACCACTGCCTCCAAGTGGAGAGAGCCAGCCGGATCGCTGACGCCTCCTTCTCCCAAATCCCCCAGTTTCGTTCAGCGTCAGAAAACTTTTTAGACACAAATGCGAGGGGGTGTAAACGACCATCTTCCCCTTCTTGCAAAATAGCGGCCCCCATTGCCACATCCGAGGCATCAGTTTGGACAATGAATTTTTTAGTTTCATCAGGGCGCGCCAGCACTGGCTCAGAGGTGAACATCAGTTTAAGTTTCTCAAAAGCCTCTGCGCAAGCAGGGGACCATTTAAGCGGGGCGCCTGGTTTCGTAGCATCAAAACCCTTCCCCTTGGTCTTTAGCAAATCAGTCAGAGGAAGGGCAATTTGAGCGAAATTCTGGATGAAATTTCTATAAAAATTGGCGAATCCGAGGAACATTTGCAATTGTTTGCGGGTCCTGGGGGGCTCCCAGTCAAGTACAGCTTGAATTTTAGCAGGGTCCATTTCAACCGTCCCCCCAGAGATGCGATAGCCCAAAAAGTCAATGCATGTCTTGTGGAATTCACATTTTGACAGCTTTGCAAACAAGTGGTGTTCATAAAGTCGCTTAAGGACCTGGCGCACCAATTTAATATGCGACGGGAGGTCCTGAGAGTACAGCAACACATCATCAAGGTAAAGGACCACTCCTTTGAACAAGAACTCATGTAGGACCTCATTGATTAGGTTCATGAAGACCCCCGGAGCCCCTTGAAGCCCGAAGGGCATAACGAGGTACTCAAACTGCCCCAAAGGGGTATTAAATGCAGTCTTACTTTCATCCCCCTCCCGAATGCGCACACGGAAATATGCATCTCGGAGGTCAAGTTTCGAGAAGATTTTGCCCTTGGTGGCCTCAGCTACCAAGTCCTTGATTAGCGGGAGGGGGTAAGCATTGGACAAAGAAACAGCGTTCAGACCCCTATAATCAGTGCACAATCTAAGCCCCCCGTCTTTCTTCTTTCGGAAAAGTACAGGCGCGGCGAAAGGGGAGGAAGCCGGGCGAATGAAACCTCGGGCTAGGTTTTTATCAATAAAGTTCCGCAGTTCAACTTTCTCAGCCGGCCCCATCGCATAGATTTTACCTTTAGGTAATTTACAGTCAGGCAAAAGTTCAATAGCACAGTCAGTAGAGCGATGGGGGGGCAATTCGTTAGCTTCATCTTCGCCAAACACTTTCGCCAAGTCTCTATACTCTCGAGGCAAAGAAGCTAACTCTTCCGGCTGCAAAGCGCCGCAGGGGAACTGTGCGGTCGGCTGGTCCCCCCACGAGTCCACCCAGCAGTGATTTACACACTTAGCCGACACAAACTTGACAACCCCTTCTTCCCACAAGATGTAAGGGTCATGGGTAAACAACCAGGGACTCCCCAGTACTAAGTCGAACTGCGATTTAGGGGTGACAATGAAGGATCTGGATTCCCAATGATCGCCAGCCCCCAACCGCAAAGCCATAGTCTCGTGTGTACAAGGTTCCATGGGTGCCCCATCCATTTGGGTAAAAATGATGGGAGACTTCAAGGGGACTATCCCCGCTTCCAGTGCCAATAACACTCTAGGGCTGATGAGATCCCTCCCACACCCAGAATCAATCAACGCTCTCACCCTAACGTGGGTCCCCAGGAGCGGATTCATTAACGAGACAGTCACGAAAAACAGGGAAGGGGTTTCTCTCACCACCTTGGGCGCAGCATTAGAATGGCCTTGTCGTTTTGCGCCTCTCACAACAGGCCGTTGTCGTTTTCCGCCGTTTCAGCCACCACCTCTTCTTCTGACTCGGCAGCAGACGGATCGTTCCCCTCCGAGCCTTGGGCCGCCTGCAAAGCTTTGGAGAAACGCGGTTTAGCCATCCCCTTCTGCCTCGTCAGTGGCGTCTTAGGGCTCGGAGTAGGCGGCTTGTCTTTTACCTGACGGCTGCCACAATCCACAGCGAAATGCCCCTTCTCCCCGCACTTGAGACAGAGCCCCATCTTCATACGTAGTTCTCGTGCCGATTCCGACAGGCGTTGAGTCTTGGGTCTGGAGGCACTGGCAGCGGCGGGTCTGTTGGTCGTAGCAGCCAGGTCGAGTTTGATGGTGGTGAGCCGGTCTTCCGCATTTTCAGCTTCCTGGGTCCAGGCCATTAGGGAGACAGGGTTGACAGTTTTCAGAACCGTTTCTCGGATGTCTGCGTTGAGTCCCAAGCGATACATCTCAGCCAATATATGATCAGGGTAGTCTCGGAGCTTTGCTGCTTGCTTGTGGAATTCCAGAGTGTACTCGCGAACCGACTTCTTGTTCTGGCGGTAGGTGCGGAGAAACGCTTTAGCTCTTTGGCTCGCGTTGACATCTTCAAACCTCGCCCGCAGCGCCCACATGAATGCTCGCAAATTCAAAAGTTCCGGACCGCGGTCATTGTGCAGTCCAACATACCATGTGGCGGCGTCTCCTTTCAGTCTTGCCGAGATGACATCAATAAGACCAGCTTCATTTCGGAACAGGTGTCGACTCTCTTCTACGAATTTATGCACCCTCACCGTGAAGAAAGCGAGTTCATCTGGGTTGCCGTCGAAGGTAGCCTCCAGTAGATCCTTGGGTCTGGGCCGTGGAGGCCTTACCAACGGGCCCAGCTGACCCGGAACTCCCCTGGGAGGGAAACCCGGTACAACCGGTGGCCCCGCTGGCATTGGCCTCAGCGGCGGCGGCAGACCCGGCACCGGCGGACCCCCCGGCATCGGCGGTTGCACAGGCACTTGCGGAGGCGGTCTCACCGGCGGCTGGACAGGTACCTGCCATTGGCCTCATCGGTGGCGGCAGACCCGGTCCCGGCGGACCCCCCGGCATCGGCTGTTGCACAGGCCCTTGCTGAGGCGGTCCCGCCGGCGGCTGTGGATCCCCAGTTCTAACAATATGTTGGATCCCCAAGCATCGAGAATAAATCCACGTTTTCAAGAAAAGCAAAATTTATTTCAAAGCGTTGAAGACATACTCAAACACGTTCTTTGTTAGAACTGGGGATACACAGTTAGGTCAAGCATAATAAAGGAAATTCAAACAGATACAGATCCAATGAATAGCATTCCCGCTGGCGGGCTAATGAAACGGTTGCGCACCCAGTCCATGGGAACCAGGCAGAACATCAGACAAAACACAGGTGCAGTACTCATGAGAAAAGCAATAGGCAAGCATTACAGCATCTTCTCCCCCACACAACCTCCAGCAGTTATCTTGTGCATTCCAACGCAGGAGCAGGATGATAGAAAACAAGCCGGGTGCAACAGGGAAAGGATATGTACACAGAGGTCACAGAAAACAGAATGGCAGCTTGCTGACACTCAGTGGCAGAGCTTCTGTTTGGCATGCAGAAGGTCCCAGGTTCAATCCCCGGCACCTCCAGTTAAAAGATCCAGCAGTAGATGATGGGAAAGACCTCAGTGCCTGTGACCCTGGAGAACTACTGCCAGTGTGAGTAGACAATAGTGACTCTGATGAACCAACAGTCTGGTTCACTATAAGGCAGTTTCGTGTGTTCGTGTAAACAACTGCACCACGTTTATTATTATTTTCCTGTAATAATGTCAGTCTAAAAAAAATCTCAAAATCTACTGACCATTCCCCCTGTCTCCAAGTAGGGTTTGAGGTTCATAAGAACCTCAGAAGAGCCCTGCTGGATCACACCAGTGAGGGTCCCTCTAGTCCAGTGTCCTGTCTCATACAGTGGCCACCAGTTCCTCTGGAGGTTCAGGAACAGGGCAGGGAGGCCGAGGCCTTCATAAGAACCTAAGAAGAGCCCTGTTTGGATTAGACCAGTGAGGGTCCCTCTAGTCCAGCGTCCTGTCTCACACAGTGGCCACCAGTTCCTCTGGAGGTTCAGAACCTAAGAAGAGCCCTGTTTGGATCAGACCAGTGGTCCCTCTAGTCCAGCATCCTGTCTCACACAGTGGCCAACCAGATCCTCTGGAGGTCTAACAGGGCATTGAGGCTGAGGCCTTCCTCCGATGTTGCCTCCCGGCACTGATATTCAGAGGTTTGCTGCCTCTAAACATGGAGGTTCCATTTAGTCACATGATGGACCTCAGCATGAATCAGCCTGGAGAAGGCATTGTTCCCAGTACTTCGTATTGACCTTGACTGGGATGGTCTGAACAATTCCATGTATGGATCTAAATGCTGGCAAAACGCCCCTGCCGGTCTGCGGCACCAGGTAGGAGATCCTCTTCGTGATATGGAAGAGTAAGCAAAAGTCTGGGCAAGTTTGGGCGGTGGCAGCAGCCCTGCCTGGCACAGCCGTGGCAGTCAGATCTCCGGCTTGCAGGTCGAGGTCGTTTCAAGGGCTTCTCTTAGGGAGTGTTCGGAAGGCAGGTCTGAGCAGAGCACTTTCTTTGCCTGCATGTGACAGCTCAGCAAAGGGAATCACCCACCCCACTGCCAGGGAGAGGGCAGGTCCCTGCTGGCACTGCACGTGCTTCCCGCTGGGCTGCCCACTCTGGGTTGGGAAATTCCCAGAGTTTGGGGGGTGGATCCTATTTGTGGAGATTTCAAGGGTGGAGGAGAGGGGGCTCAGCAGGGGTTTGATGCCACAGAGTCCATCTTCTCCAGGGGACATGAACTCTGTCGCTCAGCTGTAATTCTGGGTGTGTGTGTGTGTGCCAGCCCCCACCTGGAGCCAGTTCGGTTAGACACATCTGAAGCCCGAGATCCTGGGAAGCTGCTGCCACTCCTAGACAACACGGACACTGATGGACCACGGGTCTGATTCGGTTCAAGGCAGCTTCATGTGTTCAACCTTTCCTCCAAAGCACAGGGCCCCGCTTGGCTTTCTGCCACCTCAGTGGAGTAGGAGATGTTTCAGAAGAACCCGGGTGGAATCCCCACTGTCTGCAGGGACTATCCATCCAGAAACAGCTGCCTGCGCCAGAGGAGAATTCTTGGTTTGGAACCTCTCAATACTGTGTGACTGGTCTCGGCCCCCAGGGTTGGCATTTTGTGATTGGCTGTGGCGTCTCCTGCACAAACGGCTCTCCCTGCTCTTGCATTTCTATTTCTCTGCCTCTTCAGCTGGTTTCCACAATGGTATTTGCAGTCCGAGATGCAAAGACGAGGCTTGTCTTCTCTTGCGGCGCAGCATCAGACTTCACTGTTTCTGGGAATTCCGTTGCTGCACCGCAAGAGGGAACAAACCTTGTTTCTGCATCTTGGAGTACAAATAAAAACATAATAAATAAATAAATGCCATTGCGGAAACCAGTTGAAGATGCAGAGGAATAGAAATGCAAGAACAGGGAGAGCCATTTGTGCAGAAGTCGTCTCAGTCTTCCATGGCAACCATTCTACAATGTTGGCCACTCCCCATCCTCAAAACATTTTTAGAAATGTCCATTTTAATATGTTTATCTTTTGCCCGTCTCAACAAGATTGGGGAGAAACACTTCGAGGCTGGCTTGGCATACTCATAATACAACTTTTATAACTCAAGCAGATCCCCCAATTACTAACATGCCATGTTTCAAAGATTATAATAGCTATAGCTGTTCATGAATATCTGAGAAGTTTCCTCATGTCAGATAAAGCAACTATCATATAGGAGGAGGAGGAGGAGATTGGATTTATACCCCGCCCTTCACTTGGAGTCTCAGGGCGGCTTACAAACTCCTTTCCCTTCCCCTCCCCACAACAGACACCCTGTGAGGTAGGTGGGACTGAGAGAACTCTGACACAAATGGCTCTTTTTCAAGAACAGCTGTGCCAGAGCTTGTGACTGACCCAAGGTCACATCAGCAGGTGCAAGTGGAGGAGTGGGGAATCAAACCCGGTTCTCCCAGATTAGAGTCCGCACACTTAACCACTACACCAAACTAGGGGATGCCATGAGATATGAATGAACCAACAGAGATTGCAAAACATGGACTGAAGAAATACATGTTGGAGGCTCAGGGCAACTCTTCAGATCTACAAATTCTCATGAAGTAAAATGGAACTGAGAGAGGAGATACAGACAAACAGATGGTTATAAGAGGGGGGAAACAAGAGGATTTTCTTTCAAAGTAAACTAGGTTTATTTATCTCCAGTTTCCAATTGGGAATACCAAATACGTGGGAACTGAGTCACTGCCTACCAGAAACTGATGAAACTGCCGCTTCTAATTTCCCAGATGACAGGGTTTCCTTAAACCTTTCTCTCTAACTCAGAAACTCACAATTAGGAAGCCACGCGGGACAACTCCTGGGTACGTATGTGTGAGTCATCTGCTCGGACTGGGGGGAAAAAACCTGTCCTTTCGGAAGGGTTGGGATCACCTCGTCATTCCCCGATGGCCCTGACTGAAGGCAACAGAAGGCCTGACTTTTGATTACATTTTTGACCTGTTTACATTCCTAACTGTGTTATCATTGTCCTTCCACAAACATAAAATTTCTGCTCATTGCAGACAGTTCAGAGCGGGGCTTCTTGGAATCCACAGACTGCGTAATGAATGACGCCTTAACAACTGGGACACGGCTCTGACACCTGGTTGTATGTTCCATTAGGAATTCAAAACTAAATTTGGACCCGGATCTCTTTTTAAAATTAAAATAATATTCAAGCCAGAAGTGTACTGGTTAGTTTAATTTTATGGGTTTCTCAAGAACAAGTCATGTCAAACTAACCTTAAGTCAGGTACTTCAGTAACTCAGCATCAACAGCAGGTCCTTAAACAAGTTCAGCTTTATTGATCAGAGCAAGGTGGAGCCGTCGTAGACTCTTTGAGTCAGGAATGAGGCATACAAAATGGCAATAGTAATTATAGTGGGTTCATACAACAACCCCTGACACTTAGGAGCCAATAAGCAATTAAGGCAGAGCGCGGGGAACTGTTCAACGGTTCAAAGGTGAGCAGGGAGGCAACAGAGGTTTCGCACCGAAGTGATGCACACTCAAGGCCAACGGCTGGATAAGAGGCAGAAGTGAGAAGCAGCTGTGGAGCACTACACATTCCAGAGTCAGGGGGGAAAAACCTATGGTGGTACTACCTGACATCCCACCCACCCCAAGGCCCCCACCCCGGCTTGTCGGGGAAGAGAGAGTGGAAGAGGCGGACCAAGCAAGGAGCCTGCACATCAGAGGCTTTAACCCATTCCCTGTGTTCAGGGCCAAAAACAACCCATTCTACAAGATAATACAGGCGGTTATGTTTAAAGCAAGAGTCCAAGATTTGGGCAACTTCAAAATGCGGTTGTCCATTCGCCATCACGGGGGGGAGGGGTTGGGCTCGGGCTGGGTGCCAGACGTTCGGCCTTGGATCTTTCCTGAGGAGAGAAGAGTGAAACACAGGATGGACGTGTTTAAACGTCTTAGGAAGGTCCAGTTCAACAGTGACATAATTGATTTTCTGCACAACCGCGAAAGCTTATGAATTTCCAACCTAGCTTATGGCTAGGTTGCGAGAGTCTTAAGTTCTTTGTGGAGATATACGCTGTGACGTCCTCCTTATTGGGGAGGACTGGTTCCCTTTAAAAGTTCTGTTTTTATTCTGTTTACCTGGGTATAGACGGCTGCCACCAGGAAATTTTAAGGATTTCCAAACCTTTATACTTTACTGTTGCTCTTACTATTTTGGTAGACCGAGTTCAAGGCTTATGAGGAACTATATGGTCCTGAGGAAGTATTTCTTTCAGAGCTGGTATACTTGAATAAAAGAGGATTTATTGAAATAATTCATAAATAAAAGGGTAGAACAATGTAACTAGTAATGTGTAAATAATGAACAATTGCTTGGTGTATCACACACAATCTGCTCCTTTACTGACAGGGATCTTTTCATGTAACTTTATATCACTTGTTTATCTCCATGCCACATAGGTTCACTGTCTCTTTCCAGTCTGTTATAACACCCAGACTTTACTATAACATTTCTTCACCTAAACTTTACGTTTTCATAGACTCAGCCCTCAGATCTCTTATCCTTTCTCTCAGAACAACCTCAGCTGTTCTTAACTGCTTCAACACTTATTCCACACAGGTCTGCTTCTCTTCCCCCACACACAGAACTAACTGAACTTATCCACTGTCCACCTGTAACTGTCACTCCTGACTGACATACATACTCATCCACTCATTTTCACTTCCAAAACTCCTCCCCCTCTCTGTCAACCACCAATCATACCACACTTGCCTCTTTCAACCACTCTAGTCTATCCACCACAGCCATGCAACCAAACTTTTAAAGAGACACACACAGAGAGAAACAAGGAATCGTTACATACACCTTGTCCCCAACTTCCACCTCCCAAGCCGGGAGACGTTTACGGTCTGCCTGGGCTTTATAGGAAGCATTGGCTTTGTCCAACGTCTGCTGCAGGAGCGGCCAGGCATCTTTAACCTGGCGCCACCAGTCCTCAATGCTCCCCTCCCCAGGAGCGTCCGTAGGCAACCAGGGAAGGGGGGTACATTCGTAGCCATGCACCACTTGAAATGGGGAGACCCCTGTGGATGAGTGAACCGCGTTATTGTAGCAATATTCGGCGTACGGGAGCAACTCAATCCAGTCATCCTGTTGAAAATTAGTGAAGCAATGCAAGAATTGTTTGAGGGTTTGATTAACCCGTTCGGTTTGGCCATCAGTTTCTGGGTGGTAGGCGCTGCTGAGGGCCCGTTCAACCCCAGGTGTCTTCAGCAATTCACCCCAGAACTTAGCCACGAATTGAGACCCCCTGTCGGAGACCACCTTCTTCGGGATCAAATGGAGTTTGACAATATTATGCATAAACAACTTAGCCAACCGTTTGGCAGTCGGCAATTGCTTCGGGGGGGGGGAAATGTGCTTGCTTAAAAAACATGCCCACAACTACCCAAATGACTGTCTTCCCCCTGCTAGGGGGCAAATCCGTGATGAACTCCGTAGACACAACTTCCCACAGCTAGGTAGGAGTTGGCAGAGGTTGCAAAAGACCCGGAGGCTTTCCCAGTCGGGGTTTACACATGAGACAAGTGGGGCAGGACTGTACATATAAAGAAATGTCTTTTCTCATGCCCGCCCACCAGAACTGCCTTTGTAAAAGATGCAACGTCTTTAGGTAGCCAAAGTGACCTGCCAGTTTAGATCCATGAACTACTGCCATCACCTGGCTGCGCAGGGTCCTGGAGACGAAGAGGCGATGGTCCTTATACTAGCAACCATCTTGCTCCGTCCAACTCAACTTCCGAACGATCAGAGTCAGAAAAGGTGGAGGCAAAATCAGTGGCCCAGTCCCTCCCTCCAGCATCCTTTTCCGCTTTTACCTTAGTATGTGGGATGACCGCCACCCCCACCCCCAGTTGGGTGGGAGTGAAGATCAAGTCCACTACTCCCTCCCTCTGACTGTCGTGTTGTGGGAGGCACAAAAAGGCATCAGCTAAGGAATTCGCCTTTCCCGGGAGGTGGTGAAGTGTGAATTGAAACTTGGAAAAGAAGCAGTCGCTTGGCATTAAGATTATGGGGCGTGGGCCGGTTAAGAGGACTAGGCATAGGGGGCAGGGCGACGCTATGTGCAGAGCGGTCGCGTGAACAGAGAGCTCCCGATCCCGAGCCCTTTCCCGCCCGATTACCTCGACTAAAATCATGCTGAAAACTGAACAAACTCACAAGGCAGAAGCGGGTAAGCAGAAGAATATAATTACCTTTCCAAAACTTGCTAAAGACTCCTTAGACCCATCGCTTCATCGCGCTAACACTTCCAGGCCCGAAAATAAAATGGTGGGCGCAACTGATCAATCAGACCAGATATTGCCTGAATCTTCCTCCTCCACGATCCTGGACTATTTAAAAAATATGGAGGCAGGCATATACCATAGAATTGATAATCTCTCGTCTCAACTAGAGAATATGCAAATGTCTTTACATCATACCACTCAAAAGGCAGAAGAAGCCTTAGAAACAGGCCTGGCCAACAGGGGGAAAATTGAAACTTTACAAAAGGCCTCAGATCTCCAAAAGGATCACTTAATTACACTTGAGGCAGAACTAAAAGCTGCTAATTTGAAATTCAGAGGCCTTTCAAAATTGGCCGAAGAAAACAAAGATTTAATAACTTTCATGGCACACTTTATTGCGTCATCTTTAAAGCTTGAAGAAGGGATCCTTCCTATTATAACAGGGGCAGCACGTTTAGGCCCAATTCCAAGGAGTGCATACCCTAAGCCAAGAGACATTGTTGTTACCATCCCTGATGTTCGAGTAAGACACACAATCCTTGAAGCTGCTAAACACCCAGGTCACTTTCAATATAATGGGGAACCTATTCAAGTATACCCAGACATCCCTAGAGAGGCTATTGCAATAAGAAAAGCATTGAAAACCACCACCTCTAAGCTACAAAAAATGAAACAAAAATACAAGTGGCTCCCCTCAGGGAAACTTTATGTAGCATATCAAGGCCAACGCTTGTATGCTTGGGATGAAAATAGTGGGAAAGAACTGCTTCAGGCTTTGGATCAAGAACATCCCACGGAACAAGGAGATAAACATTCCTCTAATAAAAGAGGACGCTCCCCATCGTCTCCACAAAAACCAAGCAAACTGCCTGTGTTGTCTCATGTAGGAGACTCTATGTGATTTAATACAAACTTGTTAATGTTAAGCTATGGATATGACTTTAATAATCTATTCAAAGATGTTATATGCGCATGATTTTGTTTATTTCATTTATAGAAAGCGAGGGCGGGGAGGGTGATGGGGGGGGAAGTCTCCTCTGCTTCATTAGCTCCCTGTGTGTGGGTGTACCTAGAAGACTGTATTGTTGCAGTCCCTCAGAAAATTGTTCTGAGGCTCTAGGTACCTTTTGTTTAGTGTTATTTGTAATAGTTCAATTTTATACAGGTTGATATTTTGAGTAACGTGATAAATTTTTGGTAAGCTCTTTGTATACCTTGTATATATTGTAGTTGGGTGTTTATTTGCCTTAACTCTTATATTGAGCAAGTTTGAATAACATATAAATTTTGACTGTTTGATATTTCTTAATACCATTATATATTTACACCCAGATATTCAAATATAATATTTCAGCTTGGCACAAATGTCGGATACTTATACTTTTAGATCCATTAATGTGCATGGTTTAAACAACTGTATAAAACGTCGGAAAATGACCTCCTTTATATTAAAAGACAAACCAGATGTGATCTTCATGCAAGAGACGCATTTAAAAACACAAATAAAGCCTGTCTTAAACGTTGGTTGGTATGATCAGCAATACCAAGCAGGAGGCTCCTCGAAAGCCAGAGGTGTGGCTATTTTACTGGCTAAGTCGATTCAGTTCATCCTGAAAGATAAATTAGAAGACCCACATGGACGATACTTATTCTTGAAAGGCATGCTGGACCAAGAGCAAATCACCTTGGCATCTGTGTACGCCCCGAACGACTCTCAGGAAAAATTTATAGATGACACCTTGTTGAAACTGGATCAATTCAAAGAAGGTCAGGTGATTGTTGGTGGAGATCTGAATTTGATTATGGATCATCATTTAGATAAATCAGGCAAGACGCAAAAGACCATGCTTCAACACAACAGGTTTTCTAAACTTCGAGAACTTTTAGGAAAATTCCACCTCCTTGACGCTTGGAGAGAGACGCACCCAGGAGAAAGAGACTATACATTTTTCTCCTCCAGACACCACTCATACTCACGCATTGATTACCTGCTAGTATCAGATAACATTTTGCCTAAACTAGCATCTACCTCCATTGGCCCATTTGTTTGGTCTGACCACGCTTATGTGGAATTCCGACTCCAAAAACAGATCAAACACCACTCGCAACGCACATGGAGACTGAACAACTCTCTTTTATTACAAGACGACATAAAAGATGATCTGACGCAGACAATAAATCTTTATTTCAAAGAAAACTCCAACGGTGAGGTTAAAGATCATCTCGTTTGGGACGCATTCAAAGCGGTTCTTCGGGGGAAGTTGATTGCGATTTCCTCTAAACGGAAAAAAGAGAAAGAACGGTTTATCAAAACCACACTGAATCATATTCAAGAATTAGAAACTCTACATAAACGTACTGGTAGCAAGAAAATATTTAAAGACCTTTTGGCACATCGAAAAATATTAGAAGCACATGAAACTACAAAAATACAGAAAAATCTTACTTTTATGAAGCAATTATATTGGCAAAAAAATAACAAAAGCATCAAACTTCTCGCCTGGCGAGTTAAAAACAAACAACGACAACGTAAAATTTTATCAATAAAAACTTCAAAGAACGTTATGACCACGGATCCAGAGGAAATTAACAAATGCTTCACACTATTTTACGAGAAGCTTTACAGCTCCACTAATCCAAAGGTGGATAAAATCCGAGACTTCTTAAGACAACATCACCTGACAAGAACCTTACAACAGGAACATCGAGATTATTTGGACCTTCCAATCACCAACACTGAAGTTCGAGACGCACTGAAATGCACGAAATCCAACACTGCTCCGGGTACGGATGGCTTCGGCCCTTTATTTTACAAAACGTTTCAAACATCTTTAATTGAACAATTCACAATAACATGCAACCATATAATGTCTACGGGTCTTCTTCCTCCATCTTGGACTGAATCCAAGATCACCACGATTCCTAAAGATGATTCCAATAGAGATTCACCATCCGCATATCGTCCAATTGCTCTACTCAACTGCGACGCGAAACTTTTTGCAAAAATCCTTGCCTCTAGACTTCAGCGTATTCTTCCTAACTACATCGCTGATGACCAAACGGGTTTTATCCCCAACCGCACACTCACGGATAATATCCGTAGAACTCTGAATCTCATAGCACACTCCAACCATCAATCTACGGAATCCCTTCTGCTCTCGATCGACCTTGAAAAGGCCTTTGACAGTTTGGAAACCACCTACCTCAACCAACTTCTACTGGAAATGGAGTTCGGAAATAGGTTTAGATCATCTATCAAAGCTCTCTATGCGGCGCCCACTGCCTGTATCCAAACTAACGATATAATTGGAAAAAGGATCGCCATGCAGCGTGGTACCAGACAAGGCTGTCCCCTGTCGCCGTTATTATTCGCACTAGCAATGGAACCGCTAGCGACCGCCATTAGAGAAAACCCCAAAATTAAAGGTATTCGTATAAATGATTCTATACACAAAATCAGTTTATATGCTGACGACGTTGTCCTTTTTTTAACCGAACCGGCAGCTTCTTTAACAGCACTACAGGAACTCTTCAAAGACACGCAAGATCTGTTCGGCTTAAAAGTCAACCTTGGAAAATCTCAAATAATTCCAATCAACATATCGGATGATACAAAACACTCCATTCAATCCAATTTTCCGTATAAATGGAATTACTCCTCCTGGCGATGTCTCGGAATCCATATCCCTACAGATTTACAGGACCTCCTTAAATGCAATCTTCAAGCACTTTTTAAAGACCTCCGAAATAAAATGAAACAGTGGTCTTCGATGCAATTTTCTTGGGCAGATCGGCTTAGTGTCATCAAGAGCATTCTTTTACCAAAATTTTTATTTATACTTCGCTCTCTACCAATACAAATCACGAGAAAGGAACTTTCTAATTGGCAGACGGCCTTTCTACAGTTCTTTTGGAATTACAAAAAACCACGAATTAGCTTTGCAGCCCTAAAAAGACCATCAAAAAAAGGAGGCTTTGATTTCCCGGATCTACTCCTATACTACGAAGCAGTACAACTCTCCTCAATCGTTAAGTTGCTCACCGCAGAAACTCACCCAAGCTGGCAATCTTTGGAAGAACACATATGTGATCAGATACCATTATCGGATCTTATTTGGCAAACGAACGTGGAAAGACATGAAAATGTTCACCTAATATCATTCTTGGAAGCGGCTTTGGAAGTTTGGGACCGCAGACGTCCGGATCTATTATCAAAAAACTCTGTATTATCTTCTTTTTTAAACCAAGACTGGTTCATCCCTGGAAAAGAACCGAAAGCTTTTCAATCTTGGAGACAAGCGGGAATATCTAGATTGATAGACCTTCTTGATAAAGGACTTCCTCTCACGAAAGCTCAAATAGAACAGAAAATTGGCGAAAAAATACCTTGGTTTCGTTATTTACAAGTTCAGCATCTCCTAAGGGAAAAGATTCCATCACATACTCCCAGTAAATCTTTCACAGACTTCGAAAAATTGATCATTTACAAAACAGATAATATTAAAGGCTTAATTTCTAAAATCTATAAAATCCTTGTCAACACCACAAAACAGACAGCTTTAAAATCCCAAACTCATTGGGCAAAAGATTGCCAAAATAGGATTCAACAGGATCAATGGCCAGACATATGGTCATCACCAAACCTGTCTTCCAAAACCTTCAACATCAAATTAACTTCCTTCAAGACTCTACACCGATGTTATCTGACCACTGTACGTCTGTGCAAGATCTATTCCGTTTGTGATGACAAATGCTGGAAAGGCTGTGGACAACCTGCGGACTTTCTTCATTGTTGGTGGACTTGCCCCTTCATCCAACCATTTTGGTCTCTTATCTTGACTCAAATTAAATCCATCGTAGGAATTGACTTACCTGCTCTTCCGGAGACGGTCCTCCTAGACATCCTTCCTGATACCTGTGAAAGAAAAACACAAAGAAATTTAACTTCAATTTTATTAGCTATTGCCAGGATAACAATCGCTCAGAAATGGAAAAGAAGCTCCTCACCTAACCTATATGACTGGCAAAACAACTTGTGGGAACATTTCATTTATGGGAAAACGACTTCTCCTCAATCACAGAATGCTGTTGAAAACTTTCAGGCGATCTGGTTCCCAGTAGTTACGTACTTAGCTAGAAATGAAATCATCCCGAAGAATGAACATCTTAAGGACTTATTACACTTTTAAACATTAGAATCCACACAAGAGAATCTTGTTAGACTGAATATATCCTTACTTAGGCGTATATTCTGCTTGTTCCATATACAGTTGTTTATTCCTTTATGCTTTATATGGCTATCGTTAACCTGACTTATGTTGTATTATACATGTAAAATTAATAAAAATTTAATTTAAAAAAAAAAGATTATGGGGCGTGCATAGAACTTCGAGGTTTTTATGATCTGTCTAAACCTCGAACAGCACCCTTGCCCCTTCCAACCAATCTCTCCAGGTGGAAAGAGCGAGCCAGATGGCCCCAGCCTCCTTATCCCAAACAGCCCAATTGCGCTCCGTGGCATTAAATTTCCACGAAACATAGGCCAAGGGGTGCAGTTTACCATCCTCTCCCTCTTGCAGGATAGCCCCTCCCATCGCCACATCCGATGTGTCCACGTGCACAATGAATTTCTGGTTTTCATCTGGATGGGCCAACACAGGTTCAGATGTGAATAAGGATTTAAGTTTGTCGAAAGCCGCTTGACATTTTGAGGACCACGGCACCCGAGCACCATGTTTTGTGCTTTCCGGTCCCTTCTCCTTAGTTTTCAGTAAGTCAGTGAGGGGAAGGCTGCCCTGGGCGAAATTGGTGATGACATTTCGATAAAAAATTGAAAATCCGAGGAAGGATTGAAGTTGCCTCCTAGTGCGAGGAGCTTCCCACCCCAGTACATCCTGCACTTTTGCTGGATCTATTTCTAAACCCCTAGGGGATATGCAGTAACCCAAAAAGACTATTTCTCTTTTGTTGAACTCACATTTGGACAGCTTAGCAAACAGCTTATGCTTGTACAAAGTCTGAATTACATCCCTCACCAACTTAATGTGTGACTCTTCAGCTGGGGAGTACAGTAACACGTCATCCAAATAAACAAGCCCCCCCCCCCGAACAGGTGCTTGTGTAACACTTCATTGATCAGGTTCATGAATATTCCAGGGGTCCCTGGAGGCTGAATGGCATGACCTGATACTCAAATTGCCCCAGCAGGGTATTAAAAACAGTCTTATACTAATCCCCCTCCCATATGAGCACCCAGAAGTACGCATCCCTCAGATCCAGTTTGGAAAAGATTTTTCCATTCACCGCCTCAGCCAGGAGATCCTTTATTAGGGGGAGGGGGTCCTTCCCGTCCTTCTTTTTCTGGAACAACACGGGAGCAGCAAATTGGGAGGATGCGGGGCGTACAAACTCCCGGGCTACGTTTTTATCAATAAACCGCCTCAGCTCCTCTTCCTCTGTGGGGCTCATGGCGTAGAGTTTACCCTTGGATAACTTTTGCCCGGGCAGTAACTCAATGGCACAGTCTGTATTATGGTGCGGGGGCAACTCGTCGGCCTCCTCTTCCTCAAACACCCTGGCCAAGTCTTGATAGGCTGGGAGAATGGCCTGTAGCTCCTCCGTTGCCAGGCATGCCTGTACCAGCTCGTCAGGAGGGGTAGGACCCCAAGCAGGATCCCAGCCATGGCTCTGGCACTTGGGGGAGATGAACCACACCCTCCCTTCTTCCCATAAGATATATGGGTCATGGTCATGCAACCAGGGGCTTCCCAGCACCAGCGGGAACCTCGCAGCAGGGGGAATAAAAATGTTCAGTGCTCCCAATGTTCCCTCTCAGCTCCCATTCTCAATGGGCCAGTCTGGTATTTACATGGCTCTTTCAAAGAAGAACCATCCATCTGAGTGAATACTATGGGGTCCGATAACTTTTCCACTGGGGCCCCCAAACACATTACCAAGGAGGGGTTTATCAAGTCTCTGGCACACCCCGAGTCAATAAGGGCTCTCACACATACATGAGTGCCCAAGTCTGGATTCATCACAGTCATGGTAACAAAAAGAGGGGGGGGGTAACTGCTCACCGTACGTGGCACAGGGGGATGTTGGACCTGCTGCTCAGTGCCACTTACAGCAGGTCCCGGCCTTTTCCCGCCAGCTCGTCATCCTCACTGGTGGTGGAGCTGGAACTTTCTTCTGCGACTCCAAACTGGAGGGCCCATTGTACTTTGGCTTTTGTGGTCCCTTTCTTGAATGGAGTGTCCGGTTTCTTTTTCCCTGCATCCTTAGCCAAAGCAGACCTTCCCGGGGCCCCGGGGCAATCGGCGGCAAAATGCCTGGCCTCTCCGCAATGGAGGCACAGACCTTGCTTTGTGCGCATCTCTCGGGTGCCACCAGGCAGAGGTGGTTTGCCATTGCCTGCCACTGTGTAGCAACCCTGGACTGCCTTGGTGGTCTCCCATCCAAGTACAAACCAGGACAGACCCTGCTTAGCTTCTGAGTTCTGGTGAGATCAGGCTAGCCTTGGGCCATCCTGGTCAGGACTAGTAGAGGAAATCCGGGGGAAATGCAAGAAGGCATTCTGTGCAGCAAATGCTAGTGAACAAACACAACCGTCAACCCAGCGGTTCGAAAGCGCCGATTAACACCTATGCGCAAGTAGATAAAATGGGTACCTACCTTAGAAGGTAGGGGGCACCCTCCCCCGTTGAGGGGGTTGTTGGAGTGTCAAGACCGGTGGAACAGCGAAGCGGCGAGTGAACGGCTGGAAAGATGGCGTCCCGGTACAACTCGAAAGACGGAACAGACGGTGGTGGAAAGGCAGAGTCAGAAGACGTGAGGAGCGTGGACGACGCAGGCGCAGCGGAGCCGGAAGGACAGAGCTGAAGCCGCGCCAGAGCGCGATGCACGTCGGAGGGGCCCTGCTGACTCACCGCAAGAAAGACCGTCGAAAGAAAAATGGAGCCAGAGACAGCCGAGACATCGAGCCGATGGAAGCTGACCCGGGAATTATAAAGAGATCGTCCATACCTCCACTGGGTGCCGATAGGGATTGTCCCCACCCCGTGTTTCTGTGGCCATAGATTAGGTATAAAGGTCAATTGTAAGCCGCTCAGAGACCCCTTAGGGGGTTCGAGCGGGATAGCAAATTGAAACAATAAATAAATAAATAAATAAATAAACACACACATTAAGCAGGGCAGATCACTTTGCAGGCTCATAAGATAGAGCTGGATACTCCAAAATAGCAACACAATCAGTGTGCAAAAGAATTCAATTCAATTCAATTTATTACGGGTCTATATGACCGAAGTCTTGACCGAAAGAGAGTGCAAAAGGGGGTAAAATAGGTACATAAAACTGACATAAAATATGACAAAGTACATAGTCACAATCAGTAAACATATAAAACCCAGGCATAGCCCAGAAAATAAAAAGACCTAACTACACTTGGGGCGGAGCCAACTAACTAAAATCCTCCGAAGATTAACAGTCGGTGTAGGTGTTTGCAAAGATGATAGAGTTTTCAGTGTTTCTTAAGAGCAGCAACCTTAGCCAGGAACTGTGTCATGTTAGCTGTTATCAGTCCATCAGTATTTGAATCAGATAACAATACTGAAAGCACCCACGGTTGCGAGGGAAGATTCATCTTCATAAGAATAGGAATGATATTTGTCTCTCTATCTTGAGTCCAATGGGGACAGCTAAACATCAGATGGTCTAAAGTTTCAATTTCGCCAGAGTTGCACAGACAGAGGCGATCTGAGTAAGGTAAGCCTCCAAATCTGCCCAGCGTTACCATCGTTGGAAATGCATTTAAGCGGGCCAGCATAAAGGCACGGCGGTGGGATGGAATTGGTCGCGATGAATGAAAGTCAGGAAATCTCTCTGGAGGGGGCAGCAAAAGAATTTTAGTGGCATTTTTTGGAAACCAGTGGGGGAATATTCCGGTTTCTTCCAGGACCTGTTGTCCTGGTCTAAAAGTCATCTGCAAAAGCACTGCCAAGGGAGTGTGCTCAGTGCAATTTGTTAAATTAGATTTTTTTTAAAAAAGTTTGGCACCATCTCCCCAGGACTTAACAAGGGCCTGGGAATAGATCCCTCAACGGCTACAGGTCTTAATCGGTTTAGCAAAACTAGGGTATTGAAATGATCGCCCCTTATTTCCATTGTGAACGCCCTTTGTCTTTTTCTTGGAGAAGTTTCGTCTCCACCATTGGCTTCCTTTGACTCTGCCTCTTGGCATGAGCAATTCTGACACCTGGATCCTCCGGCTCTGATATCTGTGACTCATCAGATTGGGGATTCTTTTCACTGTCTGGAAATTTGGTGGTCTGGCAGTGAGTGGATACAGGGTGTGAAGGAGGTGGTGTCAAAATAGCTGCCTTTCCCTTGCGTTTCCAGTTTTGTAGCTTTGCTTCTGCCCTCCAGCCTCTTATTGTTTTCTGCAGCTGCTTCCTTCATAGTGAGCTGCACACTTCTGGCAAGAGTTCAGTAACAATGTACTTGCAGCTACTCACTCCTTTCTCTGCAGCTGCAAGAGGGAACGGCCAACGTCTCCATCAGGAGTCAGACCCTTGACAAAAAAACCCCCCCCCCCCCCCCGGAACTGACCCATTACCTATTTCCCACAATTATAAGCAAGGAGCCCATCGTCTTAAGGATGCCCAGGAGTCTAGGTAAAAAGGTAAAGGTTCCCTTGCTCGAAAGCCAGTCGAATACGACTCTAGGGTTGCGGTGCTCATCTCCGTTTCAAAGCTGAAGAGCCAGCGCTGTCCGAAGACGTTTCCATGGTCATGTGGCCGGCATGACTAAACACCAAGGTGCACGGAACACTGTCTAAGTATATTACCCCAATTAAAGATGTACACGGTACAATGAAATATCACTCTAATGAAATCTTAAACGTTTTTGGGGATTTCTATACGCAGCTTTATGACAAGGAAGACGTATTGACAACTTCCATTAAGACATACTTAGACACATACTATAATAATATTAAATCAGCAGAGGAACACAAAATAGTGATGGAAAATCCTATAACGGAAACAGAGGTCATACAAGGAATAAAAGATGCAAAAAATAATAAAGCTCCTGGTCCGGACGGCTTTAGTGCTGAGTTATATAAAAAATATAAAGACCTATTAGCCTCCCCATTAGCGAAAACTAACACATTTGTGATGCAGGAAGGCAAGTTACCACCTTCCTGGCGTCAGGCAACAATCATAGTGATTCCGAAAGCAGACAAGGATACCACGGATGCAGCAGCGTTGTGGCCAATATCTTTACTTAACAATGACTTTAAGCTTTTTTCAACCATCCTAGCAACAAGACTCAGATCATTCATAACAAATTATAGCAATCAAGACCAAGTGGGCTTTATGCCTCAAAGAGATATAACTGATAGTACATATAAGACTCTTAGCTTGATTAATCATTGTAAGAAGACCCGAATACAATCTATTTGTGTTGCTTTGGATATCCAAAAGGCTTTTGACTCTGTTAATTTTGATTTTTTGAAACAATCACTTGCTCATCTTGGTTTTGGAATAAAATTTTTACAAGTCATACATACAATCTATGACCAACCCACAGCACATATTAGGTTAAATGGTATGAATTCTGATACTTTTGTATTACATCGTGGCACAAGGCAGGGGTGCCCTTTATCGCCCGAACTTTCTGCGTTAATAATAGAACCTTTAGCTACCAGAATTAGACAACACCCAGAAATTTTTGGAATCCAAGTAGCCAACAAGACTTTTAAAATTTCACTATTTGCAGATGATATCTTATTATTTTGTGCTAATCCATCAACGTCACTATTGGCACTCCAAAAAACTTTGGAAGACTATGGAGCCATTTCAGGTTTACATATTAATATTAAAAAATCTTATATCTACCCTATTTTTATAACAGACAACAAATAGGAAGTATAACCATTCCTGAATGCGTGTACTTAGTTGTAAGCTGTGGGTTCTGACACCATCTAGTCCAACCCCCTGCCCAGTGCAGGACCGGACTGCATCTGCTCCTCTGCCAAAAGGGCTGTCCCAGCAAAAAAGCATGATGCTACCAATCACATGCACCACTTGGTTGCTTTACGTAACACACCTGCGCAGCCTCCAAGAGACCCTTAGGAATGTGCACTATAAGATGCTGGTGTGCCTGAAATATGCCACTCCCCCAGTCCCTCCATTTCAGGACTCACTTTATGTCTGGATTTGCCCAAACAACAGTCAAGAGAATCAAACTTTTCAAGGCTGCCTCGTCTCCGATAAATAGGTGACGGAAAGGGTCGGGCATTTGTCACCAACTTCCCGACAACTTGATCAACAGTCCAAGGCGTGTGATTGGGGTGGCTATGGATGATCCAGGCAATGGTTCTGATAGTTCAGCCCACCGCCAACAAGCCACTGACCTTGGAAGGACCTGGCCACCAGGGGAGATGCCGTGGGAATGCCTTCCCCGGGAATTATTCTCTGCTCCTGTGGAAGAGAGCGCATTTGCACAATGCAGGAAGAAGAAAAGTAGGTCAGGGCTGGTGAATCATCTGGGATAGCTTGTGTTGACTCACTGTGGTGTCTGTTGATTAGACATGTTGCTTTGATGACTGTGGTCCCTCGCAGAGCTTTGCTGAGCTGTCGAGGCCCCCGCAAATGTGCATTAATTGTTTGGGCTCCGTGCCTCTTTGTGGGAGCTGCCCCGAGGCAATTGGTTTTGGGCAGGAAGCAAAGCATATCAGTTTCAACCCGGTTGCTTCAACACTAGCTGTTCTGTCTGCCACCATTCCTTCCTTCATGAAATTGTCATGGAGGATCCAGCTGACATCATCGCCAAACTGCTGTCGTCCGGTCCCTCCCCCCGTCTTTTGTAAGATCAGGCTTGTGGCAATAGTTTTAGTTGCGAATGGAATCACAGCACTCGGCTGCCCAGCAAAGACTGGCAGAGCCCCAAAGAGATCCCTCTGGGGGGAGGAGCGGTTGGGTGGGGGCGGGGGCGGTAGTGCTCCACCATTCCCAGGCTGCGTTTCCTGCAACGTGGCCCTTTCGCTCATTTGTAGAGAGCTCTCACTGCAAAGAAGGAAATGGGATCAAGGATCCTCCCTGCCGTTTCACTGGGGAAAGAAACGGGAAGGTTCCCGTTGGCCACTAAAAAGGTCATTCCAGGGTTTGCGCAACCGGTGGGGACAAAAGCTAAGTCCCACTGTGGCTGCAGTGAGGAGGGGAATTAGTCAAGCTCTACGCAGTGGTCCTAAACAGAATTCCATCCTTCATCATCAGTCTTCGTTGCAGTCCCACATGGGGACTTCACATGAGCAGGCCTGACTATCGGTAGGTTTTTCTAGCTAAGAGCCTCCAGGGGGTGCTGCACCCTGGAGCAAAGCTTGTTTCCACCCAGGGACCGTGTGCTCCCACATCGTGGTGCCCATACCCTCACTTCCTTTCTTGCCACCAAGAGAGGAGGTTGGCTATTCAGAGTCTTCTGTCTTCTACTTTTCGGCTAGGAATTGTGATCCTGTCTGTCCCTTCTGAGACCTCCTGGGCCTCTTCAATGGCTCAGAAGACTTTGTTTAAAAAATGCACTCCGTGTGCAGCCGAAATGACGCAGATGGACGACCACAACGTTTGTCTGTTTTGTTTGGGGGAGGAATAGGTCGTTTCCACCGGCAAGCCTTGCCAGAAATTTGCCTCTACAGCCCGCAGTGATAGGGCTTCTAAACTTAAGGCAGCACTTTGGGGAAAGACCCTTTGAGTCTCGGATCCTCCCTCTGTGAAAACTGCAGAAAAACTGCAAAGAACCGCATCCTCAGGTTCAACGCACTTGGCCCCTATTTCAGAGGATCCATTTGGGCTCATGCTTGCCTCCGGCACAATGCACCTCTTCAGAACCACCTGCCAAAAAGTCAAGCCTATAGGGAAGACAAAAGTCAAGACTATAGGGAAGACTTAATTATAGGTTCTCCCAGATTAGAGCTCATGCACTTAACCACTACTGCAAACTGGAGGACATTACACAGGATGCCTGGCAGAAACCAACTTCTGTAATGGCAGGGGGAGGAAATTCTATTCATCCTCCACCTCGGGATTTAAGTTTTCCAGTTATGAAGTCATTACAGCTGGATACCAGTTGTTCCTGTGGGAACGGATTCTGCCCTTTCTGGAACAGTTACCAGAAGACAAAAAGCCCTTGGCTAAAGTCTTGCAAACAGAATCTATAAGACTCTCCAAAGAACAAATCGATGCAAGGAAGCATTCGGCAGATGCAGCAGCCCGAGCCATGCCCACTGCGATAACCCTCAGATGGCCCGCATGGCTGAGGTCAACTCTGCTACCAAACGAGAGGAGACTGAAGGTGGAGGGCCTGCCCTTTGAAGTCATTTTCACCTAAGACTGACGAGACCCTGACTGTAAGAAACAGACAGCTTTGTCCTTGGGGGGTACCCAAATGGGTACATCCCAGTACAACCAAGGAGTATCAAAATGGCAAAAATAAAAAAGAAAAAAAGAAAAAAGCCCTGGATATCAATGCTCCCTCTAAGCTGTAGAATCTTGTGAGCAAAACTCCTACTTTGTGAGCTACTGTCATTAAAGTTGTGAGCAAGTGATTTGGCTACTGCATAAATTAAGTTTGCTCTGGAGCCCTCCTTCCTGAGTGGAGACAAAAATGTGTGAGCCAGAGGCTAAAAAACTGTGAGCTGGTTCACAATAACTCAGCTTACAGGAAACACTGCTGGATATACTAGTGCTCCAGGAGCTCAGTATCCTCCATCCAGCCGTTTCCCTCTCAGCATAGCTGAGCATAGCTACACCAGTTTGGTGTAGTGGTTAACTGTGTGGACTCTAATCTGGGAAACTGGGTTTGATTCCCCACCACTCCTCCACTTGCACCTGGCTGGATGACCTTGGGCAAGCCGTAGTTCTGATAAGAGCTGTCCTTGAAAAAGAGCAGTTTCTGTCAAGAGCTCTCTCAGGCCCACCGACCTCACAGGGTGTCTGTTGTGGGGAGGGGGAGGGAAAGGAGTTTGTAAGCCACTCTGAGACACCTTTGGGTAGTGAAGGGTGGGGTATAAACCCAATCTCTTCTTCTCTTCTTCTTCTTCTATCAGAGGGGTAAAGGCTCTAATAGGTCTAGTTCCCTGAGGACGATTCTGCATCTAGCATCCGCTCCACATTTTCTCAACTGGGAAGAAAAAGTGCAGCTCAAAACCGCATTCAAATACCTTGGGGCAATGCCGCACTGACTGCAAAGTCGCTCCTGAGTGGCCATAAAACAGCCATAAATCTATGCAGAAGGTACAATAAAACCCGATGATGAAAGAAAGTCAAAGTGGCATGGAGTGTGGAGGCTACAATTAAATCCGATGATCAAAGGAAGTGGAAGCGGCATGCAGTGCAGAAGGGAGTTTCTGTTCCAACATGGGTTTGGTGAAACAGTGGAGGGAAAATCCGCTGCAGACTCCGCCTGAGGCGGTTGGCCTCATTTTGGGACGCTGCTCAACCACGAAAACCATTCTGACGCCCGCTGCCTCAACTGAAAGCCCAACAGAACAGCTCGGTTTCACAGGCCCTGCAGAATCGTAACAAATCCCGCAGGGCCCTGATCTCAAATGGGAGCGGAAAAGGCCCTGGCCCTAGTTGAGCCAAGCTGGACGTCATTTGGGCCCTGGACCACCAGAAGATGTCGATCAGTTGAGCACAAAGCTCTGCAGCGCACCTATGGGGAGAGGCAGTCTCAAGAGAAAAGCAGGTCCCTTCTGTTGGGGCATTCACAGTGCGGAATATTTTTTACCAAAGGAAACTTCAGTGCCCTCCTGCCATGCCAGCTCCTCGAGCAGATGGACGTTGCCATTGCAGGAGTCAAGCTGTGGAAAGCCCTGTCAAATCTTTGCCAACTTGTGGCGACCCCTCTCGGGGTTTTCAAGGCAAGAGATGTTTGGAGGCGGTTTGCCCTTGCCTGCTTCCGCGTAGGAAGCCTGGACTCTTCCTTGGTGGTCTCCCATCCGAACACTGACCACAGCTGACCCGGCTTAGCTTCCAAGATCCGACAAGAAGCCGTGCCATGTGCCAGCTGAACCAAAAGGGCTGTGGCGCATTGGAGTCTTCATGATGGCCTTTCCGGATTATGGTTTGAATGCGGGACATTGTCTGGCCTTGTGCCTTTGGGCAGAGAGTTCCTTGTTTATCTAATTTATTTATTTGTTAAACTTTTGTCCCGCCCTCCCGGCCGAGGTGTGATAGGGCTGTAATTGAGGCAAGGGAGGAGATCGTCACTGGACCGACTGAGGACCAGCCCCCAACTTCCCTCCTTCCTGCTCTGTTTTAATTATCACTTTAATGGATGTGTACTTTATTGTAAATGAAATCAACCCTGACTGTTCCCTGGAAGGCCAGATAATGAAACTGAAGCTCAAATACTTTGGCCACCCAATGAGAAGGGAGCCCTCACTGGAGGAGAAGACCCTGATGCTGGGAAAGATTGAAGGTCAAAGAAGTTGAGCCAACTTCAGAGAACGGCGGAAGACAGGAGGGCCTGGCATGATCTGGTCCATGGGGTCACAAAGAGTCGGACTCGACTGTGCGACTGAACAACAACTTTATTGTATTGAATTTGTGTTTTCCCTTTGTTTACATTGTCTGAATTATGTATTTTGGTTTTTTGCTTTAAAGGCTTTTACAATGAATTTTTATTATGCATGCATTTAATCTGTTAGCTGCCTTCATGGCTGAGATGACGGTGGGTCTCAGGTAGCCCTGTCATAAGTCTGGTATGTGGAAGGGTGTCCTCCCCTTCATCGCCTGTTCTCCCTGGCTCACCAACTGTGTGCTATCTTATGCTTGACCTTGTAGATGTTCCAGCAGCTGCAGTTTTCTCGGCTGGGAAAGTTAACGGCCTTTTGCTTTGCTGTGCTTTGCTTGATTGCTTTGCCCGCGCACATGAGATATGTCCATTGGCTCATGCTTCCAGGGGGATGTTTGATTGTAGTATAAGTCAGAGGCCCCAGTAGTACCGGCCATTCCTGACACAAGCTGTACACATGTTCTTTAGTACTGGACTTATCAATAAACAGTTATCTTCTTATGAAGCCCTGTGTTGTGTGACCTGACTAAGGACCCTGGCAGTGGGAAAGCAGGGTATCGGTTTTCTAAATGTAGTAAATAAAACTTCTCTTATGTGGGTGGCCTACTGTATTCTTTTGCCTCAGGGTATGAATATATAATGCTGGACAGTTAAATCCATGGCCCCGCCCTGGTTCAGGCAGCTGCCGATTCTTAAACAAACTGCCTTTCCTTCCAGGTGTAGCCTCATAGCAAGAAATTCTTTTCACTATAATTTCACCCATCACAACACTTAACATCTTTTCAAAGTAATGTGAAAAGTGGCCCCGGATGGCTCTGTTGGTGGCAACAACACTCCTGTTGTGTTTTCGGCTAAAAGTTCCTGAGAAGACTTTTGTTTTTTTTAAAGGCAATTATAAATAGGAAATCAACACAATCAAAACTAAAAAAATAGCCCTAACTCGGATAGGCACAAAAAAACACACTCACACACATGCACACACACAAAAAAACACCTAGAAAAATAAAAATGCAGCACAAGCAATAAGAACAATCAATAGCCTCGAAATGTATTCTGGTATAGTAAGAACGGCTTTTGCAACATGAAATGAGCTGGAGTTGCTGAAGCTCTACAGGCTTAAACAGGACAAATCAAAGTTCATTCCCGGTCGGAAATCCTGAAGAGTCCTGAGTTTTCTTTGGGCACATAAAGAAATGTCGCCGTTAAAGCCACAGTACAGGGTCCCCCTCCGCCTTTGGCACCAAGCGGGAAAACAAATAGCGGAAGAAGGGAAGAGCTCCTTCCTCTCTGCCAGAGGGTTTTCTTCTAAAAGGGTCTGCCACAAAGTGAACTTCAGTATTTCTTGCGGTCTTGTAACAAAATACAACAGCACCACTTCTGCCCAAACAATTTCATTTCCTTTTTGCCCTTGTGACAGATCATATGTGTCTGGGAAAGTCCCCGGTTTTTCTAATCAGCCCCTGAAGTATTTGGAGACTAAATATAGGTTCAGTGTCACCACATCCCCCCCCCCCCCCCAATTTCACAAACTCTCTTTTCAGGGTTTTGAGCTGCTTGAAATGGGCTTGCCAGGTTTCCGCATTGAGATTATTGTTGTTGTTTTGCTGTCAAGTTGCAGCCGACTTACGGTGACCCTGTGGGGGTTTCAAGGCAAGAGACGTTCAGCGGTGGTTGGCCATTGCCTGCCTCTGCATAGCAACCCAGGTCTTCCTTGGAGGTTTCTCATCCAAATACTAGCCAGAACTGGCCCAGCTTAGCTTCTCAGAATGTGATGAGATAGCACTAGCCTGGGATACAGGGGACTTAAGCAGCAGTATTTGGCAGATCAGGAGTGGAAACTGGTGGGATTCTGGTAATGGAAGCGAGCATCTGGCCAGTCAAGATGTCTGATCGACATGGCATTTCTGCCAAGCAGGAGGCTGCCTTTTACTCATTTGTTCCCCAGGAGACCCTGAGAAGAAGATGGATAAAACCCTGAGATCTCAGCGGAGACTTGGTGACCTTGGTGGTGGGACGTGCCCTCAAGTCATGGCTGTTCTATGGTGACCCCCGGTGGGGTTTTCCAGGCCAGAGACGTCCAGAGGTGGTTGGCCATTCCCTCCTCTGCATCCCCACCCTGGACTTCCATGGTGGTCCCCCATCCAAGTCCCAACCGGGGCCAACCCAGCTTAACTTCCAAGATCTGAAGAGAACGTTCTCCTGGAAGCACCATCCTGCTGACCCAAAACATTAAGTAGATGAAAGCTCCCAGCAAGACATTTGAGATGGCTTACTAATTCAGGGTTAGTAACAAGAAAAAGATGCCTGCTCCTTGGGAGGGAAGCGATGGCGAACCTAAACAGCACGATAAAAAGTAGAGACATCACCCTGCCAACAAAAGTCCACATGGTCAAAGCAATGGTATTCCCAGTAGTCACGTATGGCTGCGAGAGTTGGACTAGAAGGAAGGCCCAGCGCCGAAGAATAGATTCTTTTGAACGATGGTGCTGGAGAAGACTCTTGAGAGTCCCCTGGACTGCAAGAAGATCAAATCAGTCTATCCTAAAAGAAATCAACCCTGACTGTTCCCTGGAAGGCCAGATAATGAAACTGAAGCTCAAATACTTTGGCCACCAAATGAGAAGGGAGCACTCACTGGAGAAGAAGACCCTGATGCTGGGAAAGACTGAAGGTCAAAGAAGACGGGGACGGCAAAGGATGAGATGGCTAGACAGTGTCATAGATGCAACGAACATGAAGCTGAGCAAACTTCAGAGGACGGCGGAAGACAGGAGGGCCTGGCGTGATCCGGTCCATGGGGTCGCAAAGAGTCGGACTCGACTGTGCGACTGAACAACAACAAGAAAATAAAACATAACTTCTCAGTGAGAACATCTGAATAATGATAATTTTTTGTACCCAACCTACCTCATGTCTAGCACTGGCTGGTGTGTAACAGAAGACACTACAACAATAGCAGTGATGAAAAAGCTCTATAATACAGCAATACAAATATTAAAGAATAAAGATAAAAATCCAAAAAGTACAAATTCCATAGGAAGTCTTCAAAATACATGTAGATAAGTCATACATGGAGCGAAGGATCTGGATATTATAAACTTCATTTCGTTGAACTTCCTCAGGAGTGACTAATACTGTTTCTGCATTAGATACGTAACATCTGCTTCTGAAGTACTTCACAAAAGCACAGTTTCCAAAAAACTTTTCACTGCCGGCCAACCAGTCCAATTAGAGGCAGCACCCGCAGATCAGAGTTGTGGAAGTGAGTTCCCACCAAATGTCCTTTCTAGCCCTGACCCAGATGGCTCAGGCTAGCCCGATCTCATAAAATCTCGGAGACTAAGCAGGACAGGCCCTGGCTAGTATTTGGATGGGAGACGTCCAAGGAATACCAGGGACGTGATGTGGAGGCAGGCAAGGGCAAACCACTCTTGAAGGTCTCTGGCCTTGAAAACTCTGCAGGGTCACTTTCCAGCCTCCGTCCTTTCTTCCTGTCTATCAACAAGCCTTTATGCATGATGGTAGTTTCTGCAGACGGCAACCTCCACTTGCCACACGCATGAGTCGACTGATACTCAGAGGCCCTTCCTTTCTGCGCTTGTAAATGTGCCCTAACCAGGTGAGCCCAGGCGAGCCCATCTCATCAGATCTTGGAAGCTAAGCAGGGTTGGCCCTGGCTAATGTTTGGGTGGGAGACTTCCGAGCAACATCAGGGTCGAGACGCAGAGGCAGGCAAGGGCAGACCACCTCTGAGTGTCTCTGGCCTTGAAGACCCTACAGCGATGCTGAAAGTCCCCCCCACCAAATTCCTTCAGAATACCTAATTCTCGTATTGTTTCCAGTCACCAGCTTGCTGCAGTGGGGGTTGCCCTGAATGCGGTGAGGACAGCCCCACACTCGGGTCCCGGGGGGGGGCTCTGGCAGGGGAAGGTGGCCCGCAGACCATAAGCCCAGCAGGGATTTTTCCATCCACTCCTGCCAACCAGTTGCCCTGGAGGACAACACCCAAGCAGGGAGGCCAAAGCCTTCCCTCGTTGCATGTCCCCCCCACACCCCGATGCCATTTCTGAAAAGGGATTTCTCCTTTTGTGTGCCAACACAATCCAGTTGTGTGTGACTTTATGATCTCTAGGAGTAACTATTTGAATTAGCTGAAAATGTTGACATCATAGCCGTTCTGGCTCTGGGGGATCCCTACAAGCTGCCCTGTGGAGACGGGTGTCTTTTTTTTTTTTTTTAAGTACCCGAGGGTATACTTTTATTATTATTTTTTCATTATATACTACAGACATACATACAAACAACACCCAACTACCCTCAACAACATATAACATATAACAAGAGACCTTTATCGCTTCTTCTGCTTATTACATTTCTAAATTCATTATCTATTTTACTAAGCTTATCTTTTCTGCGTTCTCAAATTACTACATTTATCTATCAGTTGCGATTACATTATACCAATCGTAGAATCTCTTCCAAGTTTTTTGAAAAGTCCATTCTGTGCCGACTCTCATCTCAAGTGTCAGTTTGTCATTGGAGACGAGTGTCTTCTTGTCTCCTGAGCAAAGGACCGTTTTTTAGGCTAGAGGAGGACTTTCAGGCATCCGACCAGGCCAGGCTCTTGGGGAAAGTGCCTCTTCAGGTCTCTCCTGGCATATTTTGAGTACTGTTCATCCATTACTCACTCTCTTTCTCTCTTTCTCTCTTTCTCTCTCTCTCTCTCTCTCTCTCTCTCTCTCTCTCTCTCTCTCTCTCTCTCGTTAACTGGTAATCTGCCTTTTAAGAGATTGATTACGTTTTTAAAAGTGTGCTTGGCCTGTGATCCACATTCTCTGCCCCTCATTCTTGAGAAGAGAAGCCCATTTTGATTGTTTTCTTTTTCAGTCCTATGACAGTTGAATGCCAGAAGCAAGACAGAACGGCAGGGTTCCCAACTCCGGGTTTGGGAAATTCCTGGAGATTTTTTTTGGGGGGTGGAGCCTGGCGGGGGAGGGACCTCAGCAGGGCAGAAGGCCAACTGGACTCCACCCTCCAAAGCAGCCCATACTCTCCAGGGGGAGCTGGTCTCGGCCGGCTGGAGATCGGTGGTAAGAGCGGGAGACCGGCAGGTGCCCCCTGGAGGTTGGCGGCCCTATGGGACCGCCAGTGTGGCCTTTGGTGCAGGCAGATGCTGAGCCGTGGGTCCTGGCTGTGTGTGACCTTGTCCTCCTCTCGGCCCAGGTCCAGGTGCTCAGAACCCCCTGCCCCGGTGGCCAGGAAGGGGCCCATTCAGAGCACAACTTTGGCTCTCAAGGAGAGGGCGATCAAGACCTTCTCCCCCTGCCGTTTCCCTAACCTGGAATGCAATGGGGCGTTATTTTGCCCCACGGGGGAAATTTCTCTACAGCCCATCAGGACGCATGATTTCCCCAGCAAGACAAACCGTGCTTCAAATTGGGGAAATGCCAGGGGACCGGGGGGGGGGCGACTCTGGCTCCTTATCGGTCCCCGGTCCTCCCCCCCCCCCCCGATGCCTGAGAATTTGGTTCTGAGGACAGAACCCCGCGGCACACATCTTGGCTGGCAGGACCCCCGGAGGACCCGAGGAAAGACGAGGTGCCACTGAAGCGGACAGCGGGGGCAAAACCTGTGTTTGGGCTTCTACGTAGGAGACAAGGCAAGATGGACCGTGAGTACCAGAAGGTGCAAACCAGCCGGAGTTCCCACCCCCACATTTCCATCCTAATCCTGTTTTGTGTTTGTGTTTTGACAGGAAGTGAGCTGGCACAGGCCTACGAAGAGCTTTTAAAAGTCCCCTCCGAGGTGATTTAGAAACCCGGCCCACAGCTGTGTGTGTCCCCCCCCCCCGCGTCAAGCCTCAGCTGCGTAAACTCCACTTGGTTTTGTTGGCATTTGAGCATAAATAAGGGAAGCGGCATCATCGCCTGCTTGGGATACAGATGCAAGCGCGGTCTACACACACACACTCAGACAGATGTTGTCACTTCCCATGAGGCAATCTCCAACCACACAGAGGGGTGGCGTAGTTGTTTTACGTGCCGCCAACATGATATTCTGTCCCTCTGCCGCTCCTGGATTAATGTAACGCATCAATGCCAACCAGGCATCCCAGCAGCATTTTTTTTTTATTTCTGCAGGAAACTAATCACAAAGAAGGCGGGGACGGCAAAGGATGAGATGGTTAGACAGTGTCATAGATGCAACGAACATGAAGTTGAGCCAACTTCAGAGGACGGCGGAAGACTGGAAGGCCTGGCGTGATCTGGTCCATGGGGTCGCGAAGAGTCGGACTCGACTGTGCGACTGAACAACAACAACAAAAATCACTCAGGACCTTGCTGCAGAAGGTGCCTCAAGCCACCGTCTTCTCCCACAGCTGTCATGGATACCAGATTCCGGATTCCTCCTCATCAGGCGAAGAGGCCGAAGACTTGGGGGAGGAGGCAGCTGGGCACCTGGCGATGCCACGGAAGGAGGCAGCTGAGACGCCTCCACCCAGTGGCCCTCTTTGGGGTGTGGGAAGAGCCCCAGAGTCTAAGTAAGTCAGTCTGCTCACCCTGGCACACAGCTCTGGCTTCCGATTTGGACTCGGACCGTGAACGTCCCACACCAGAGGGAAGCCCCAGTGAGCCCTGAAGTACCTCGGCCGCACCACAGGACTCACTGCTGCAACTGGGTGTGGCCCCTTTAAGTACTGGCAGCCTGTTGCTGGAGGGGAGGGGCTTGTAGCTCCACCTCCTTGAAAGAGTACTTAAGGCCGCCTTCCGCCGGCATCCTTTGCCGGGAGAACGTCTGTGATATTCTGTGGGTTTCAACAACTTGGTTCCTGACTGGGACTTCTGCTGTCACAAGCAGAATAGCAACTGGTGCTGAGACAATGCCGGCTGCAGGCAACAGGCAGAAAGAGAGAGTTCAACCCAATATTATTTATTTATTTATTTTTTATTTATCCTTCGACTTGATATACCGCCCTAACCCCCGTAGGGGTCTCTGGGCAGTTTACAATTCTTGGGTGCTAATCACCTATCTCAATCCTAACTATGGCCACACATTGGTACAGGGGGGGGGGAGTTCCCTACCAGCACCCTGGTGAAGGCTTTTTTCCCGGCTTGGCTTCTTCTGGCTATATGCGATGTACGGTGCTCGGCAGACAGGCGGGTGTGTGTGGATCGCCGGTGACGTCGTCCTCGGCCCGATCATGTCCTTTCCGGCTCCGCGCGTCTCTGGATGACATCGCTGCGACTCCAACCTCCGTTGACAGCAGCCGCCTTGTTCTTTCGCTGCTGGCCACCAGGGATCAGTCTGGCTCTGCTGCCGCCGCTTGCTGCCTCTCAGTGTTGCGCCGCCTCCTCCAATCGCCGCCGCCGCCGCTCCGCTGCTGCCGTCGTTCTCGCCGTCGCCATCTCCGCCATTTTTGCCAACGCCGCTGCCGCTCCACACACCTCCATGGGCGGAGGACGGTGCCCCCCACCCTACTAAGGGTGGGTACCCATTTATCTACTCGCCGATAGATGGTTACTTGGCTTTCGAACCGCTGGGTGGGCGGGAGCTAGGACTAAGGGTCGAGAGCTCACCTCGACCACGGTGGGACTCGAACAGGTGCTCGAGTAGATGTTAATGCAGGCGTTATAATGCCTGCGCCACCGCTTCCCAACCCAATAGCCTCGTAGCTGTCGGCATGTGCCCCTTGCGCCACAGGAGCGGGAGCAGAAAGAACAACAGTGGGGCAAAGGGAATAAACCACCGTTCTGACTGGTGGCTTCCGTGTTCCTGATCGGGGAGGTTAAGCATTTCATTAATGATACGGATAAAGAAGCTGAATGTTGTCTTATGGAAGGGCTTTGCATTGTGCTCAATCAGACCCTCAAGCAGGGGTCCCCGGCCCTTTTGAGTCTGTGGGCATCTCTGGAATCCCGAGGCAGGGCGGTGGGTGCAGCGGCTTCTTTATCCCCCCCCCTTTCCCTTCTGCTGCTCCTTCTGCGAGTGGTGGTCCCTCACCTTGAAGGCATCACCCTCAGTGACCTCTTTCTCTTGGCTCTCTCCGGCTCCTTGCCCAAAAGCTGCCCCTTGAGAGCGCCGCTGCTTCCAATCCCTCTGCTGAAAGCCTTGCAATTGGACCCAGCAGAGGCAGCAGTGGAGTCGGCCTCCTTCTCCTCTCTAGCTTCCCACCCCTCTCTCTTTACTGCCCTTACATCATTTCCCCTTCCTTTTCTGGCTTCCTTTCAACCGCGTGCATCTGACCTCCCCGTCCAGCAGCATTCCCATTTTGCTCTCCTGCCTCCTCCTAGCCCACAGATCCACCCTTGCCCAGCCTGTAGCCTCATTGAATGGGGTGGAGGAAGGTGGGTGGGATGTTCCCCATAAGCCCCTCCTCACCATACCCTCTGCCCTCTCAAAGCCCTCTGGCCACAGTCACGGCAGATGCAGCTTCCTGTGGCAGGTTTCCATCTGTGCAGCCCTGAGAACTCTTTCCGGGGCCTCCGGGCCTCAGGGGAGGACCCTTCAGGAGGGTTCTGAGCAGGGGTCTTTTCGTAGAAAAAGAGGTGCAGGAGCTCATTAGCATAACTCATTTACATGTGCCACACCCCCGACATCACCGGAAGTGTGTCAGAAGGCAACACCCACCGCTCAGGCTCCACTGGACTGTTTTGGATTGCTAGCGATTGGAGGGGGGGGACAGGGACGTGCAGATCTGCCCTCACAGAGGAGGGAGAGCTGGTACCTGAATAAAACTTGGTCTTAAAGGTGCCACTGGGCTGTCTTGGACTGGGGGGACGGGGGGAGCTCTGCAGCTTACCTGGCTGCTTCTTGCTCTGACTGAGGGCTGCTGGGAGCAGGGGGTGTGGCTTGTTGCATGTGCCCGCCCCCTGGGCTCTTTACTGCCGGAGCTCCGCTCCTGTGCGCTCCTGCAGGAAATGACCCCTGGTTCTGAGTAGAGCTGCTTAGGATTCCTCTCTCGGACAATGTTCTTTTCTGGTTCTGCGAGTCATTCATCCAGGGTTGCCAAATATGCAGAGAGAGGGAAACTGTCCCGCTCCTTTAACAGAGGGTCGATGGGAGGTGATGCTTAGTGCCGTGAACAGCTCCAGATGCCTGTTTCCACACCTCCATCCTCCGCTCAAGGGAGGGACATTTCCCTCCAGGCCGGTGGGCATCCCTACAGGCGGCATTTCCCCCTGGGGGAAGCGCCTCCCCACCTCTGGCTTCCTTGGGCGACCTCGCCAACCGCTACGGCTGATGTTCAGTGCCGCCACCCACCACCTTACTGATGGTGGTGCACCCCTGGGGGGGCCTCTGGCTCTCCCCGGGTGCCTCACGGGGCAGGGAACTGAAAAGAACGGGGCCAAATGTTGTAGTACGCGTGAAGTGTTTTTTACAGTGGAAATTGGTCATGTTCGTGGAAGGAAACCTCTCGGAAGGGGCTGCAGGTCAGCCCGGTTCTCCTTTGTGTCCTGTTTCCTGCTCAGCTCTGGCCCAAGTGAAACGCCTTTTATCAAGCAGCCTCAGCAAGTCAGGAGGATTGTGACAAATCAGTAAGGAAATGTCCTGATGTAATCATAGCTTCATAGCTTCTATCGGGGAGGGGAGGCAGTTCTGGGGCAGCTGCCCTCTGGACTGAAGAATGTCCAGGGCCCCCACCCCCCCGGCCTCTCCCATAGATCCTTCATATGCCCCCAAATACCCACAATCAGATAGAAATGGGGTGGGTGGGTGGGATAAATTTCAAAATAAAGATCGAGTAGCATGCGAGCTGTGTGCTCCCTAAAGGCCTCTTATCTGGAAACCTGCTAGACTGCGGCTGTAGGTATATGGGAGGCAAACCGAGATCCTGGCTGCTCAGATGCTTGACCTGACCGACAAGACACAGGCGGAGATGAACAACAAAGGTGTATTTAACAGAAAATAAAGTATGTAATGAGGTAAATACGATGTGTGGATGACTTCGATACATGGAGCACAACTGGCTGTCAAATAAGGTAAATAACCCTTGGGGGGCAATTTGATCCCCCTTTCTGTGCACAGGAACCCTCAGCAGGTTCAGGGCCGCTCTCTTCTCTCTCAGAGCCCCTTTCCACAGAACCTGCACATGCCAGTTACGAAAGACGGGCCCTGAACAGGACGATTCTTTGTCACGCAACCATCAGCTTTCTTCCGTAAGCTGACCCTTAACGAAAAAGCCAAACACAAGACTGGCTAAGCAGATGCTTATTTTCAGACCAGAGCCACCAAATCCCGGTCCAAATCCACAAATGTTGTTACTCTTTCAGGAGCTCCTGGACTCTTGCTCTTTTCTACGGCGATAGACAGACTAGCATGGCCACCCATCGCGATCTACCACCAAGCACTCAGATATACAACTGGGCAGCACATTGTGGCAAAAAAAAAACCCTCTACAACCCCCAACTCTCGACATCGGAGTTTCTATTATTTGTCAAGAGGATGGTGAATCCAAAGTTTGAAATACGGGGCACTTTGCAAAATAAAATTCCTTTCAATAACAATTGATTTGAACCGACGTACACTTGATTTCAGCTGAGGGATTCCATGACTAGGGTTGCCAATGTCCCGGCGGCAGCTGGAAATCTCCCGACATTACAACTGATTTCCCCCACGGGGAAAATAGCTGCTTTGAAAGGGGGGACTCAGGGGCATTGTACTGTCAGCTCGCACAGTAACTCTCAGACACAATAAGTCCTTTTACAGGCTTTATTTGGAAAGTCAGGAAAGTTGCATTCAAAGTTGAACTCTTTGACAGAACTGAGGGTTATTACAAGGTAGGGAACTACGAGACCTTTGGTCCAGCCCCCATTCACACGTCATGATTACATAGCATTTAGGAAGGTTAATAAAGTACAATTAACATGGTGGGAATGTTTATCAGTTGATACTCTCTCGAAGGCCATGGGAAGTAGAAACAGGGAAGATTCTCTCTGGCCTTTACGGAGGAGGCTCCCTTTCACAGTGTTACAAAAGCGCAGCTAATCTAAGGTTCACACAGACATGTCTCAATCACTCCTCCCTCAGGAATGTCAGAGGAGGATCCTTGCGAACAGATTGATACATTGCTGGCAGGGGCTACATGAGACTTGGGAACTACAAGCGGGAAGGAAATAGAGAGTGCAATGATAATAGAATTCAGCAAAGCAAAACTAGCCAAAATTACAAGTAGAATGACCCAATGAACCAGGCAAGGGGCCGATTCTAACATATATCTTGCTGAGGTCCCTCTGCTCCCCAAATCCTGCTTTCCCCAGGCTCCACCCACAAAATCTCCAGGAAATTCCCAACCCAGAGCTGGCAACCCTTTACCATGACTGGCGTTGCATGCCAGATGGCATGTCCTCTGCATGGCATAGCAACCCACAGATCCCTTTACCGTGCAGCCATGCCGATTAACTCAGCTTAGAGGGAACACTGGACTCTCAGGTAGACTTTTTCAGATCGCTTACTGCCTGGTTCTTTGAGGTTGAGATGCCGGGGATTGAACCTGGGACCTTCTGTGTCCCGAAAGGCGATGCTCTACGGCTGAGCCATGGCCCCTCCTCTGAAAGTCTAGCAAATAGATTTGTCCATCTCTTCCTTGTAGGGGCAAAGTCCAGGGCTGCTGTGCCCTCCATGACCTCTTTCCTGTTGGCTGCGCCTCAGGAAGGGTCTCAGACTTTGGAGGGGAGGGAGGTTGGCGACACCGTGATACCCTCTCTCTGGCCAGCAACCTCTCTCTGGCTGGTGCGAGATAGGCCTAGACCTTCCTCCCTGGCCTTCCCTGGGCTGGCCCGATAAAGGTGAGTCTGGGGGGAGGCTATAGGTCTGGCCCCAAGGGACTGAGAGAGTGGGCCAAGGATCTGGGGGGATTTACAGACCCCAAAGTTCCATGGAGCTTTCCTCTCTTGCCATTTAGCTCACACCCAGTGTTCCCTCTAAGCTGAGTTAGTGTGAGCTAGCAAACTAACTTACGCAGAAGCCAAATCGCCCGCTCACAACTTTAATGCCGGTAGCTCACAAAGTTGGATTTTTGCTCACAAGACTCCACAGCTTAGAGGGAGCATTGCTCACACCTCTGGGCACTCTCAAACGACATCTGCAACAAAGGAGGGAGAGAAGCTGGGCCAAGGAGATGTTCCCATCCATCAACCTCCTCCCCAGAAGAAACCTCCTTATGGGGCCCTATAAGCAACGGGGAACAAGGGCACTGCCGTGGCTCCCATCGCCCTGAGGGAACACGAGAACAAGGCTTCTAGAGAAAGTGGAAGTTCCCCTTCCTGTAAGTCCTCCCTCCTCCACAGCAACTCATGATTTATAAAAATGAGGAAATCGAACACAGCAACTAAAAAGGGACAAGGCAGTCAGATTCTTCACAGTGAGCCAGCTTCCCGCTCTCTACTTAGAAAAATGACAAACCGTTTGGTATCCCATTTTATTCAAGGCACCGCAGCATTACTCACGCTCAGTGCACTCTGCCTCCTACGAACACATTACGGGGCAGTGTTCCCCCTAAGCTCTGAGTGTGAGCTAGCTCACGGTTTTTTAGCCTCCGGCTCACACATTTTTGTCTTCGCTCAGGAAGGGATGGGGCTCCAGAGCAAACTAATGTATGCAGTGGCCAAATCGCTCGCTCACAATACCAGTAGTAGCTCACAAAGTAGGATTTTTGTTCACAAGACTCCACAGCTTAGAGGGAACATAGATTACGGCTCTTGGGCAGCATCACTCGGGGTACTTTTGAGGGCAGCAATGAAAATGGTCTTGAACTTCAGGGGATGCTCAAATGCAGAATGCGTCTTATGTACCAGCCGCTTGCAGTTTCACAAGGATGGGAAAGAGATCATGAATGCAGGCAGATCACGAGAGGGAGGGCAGGAAGGGTTGCCTCAGTGCTTAGTTCTTGTGGCCCTTTCTTACACACCCAGGGAAATGCTGATTGCCACGTTGGGGTCAGGAAGCCATTTTTCTCCAGGTGTCAGACGATACCACTCTAATGGCAGACAGTGAAGAGGACCTGAAGAGCCTCTTGCTCAGGGTAAAAGAGGAGAGCGCAAAAGTGGGCTTGAAGCTCAACATCAAAAAAACTAAGATCATGGCATCTGGCCCCATCACTCCTTGGCAAATAGAAGGGGAAGTCGTGGAAGTAGTGACAGACTTCACGTTCCTGGGATCCCAGATCACCGCAGACTGTGACAGCAGCCATGAAATTAAAAGACGCCTGCTCCTTGGGAGGAAAGCGATGGCGAACCTAAACAGCATGATAAAAAGTAGAGACATCACCCTGCCAACAAAAGTCCGCATGGTCAAAGCAATGGTATTCCCAGTAGTCATGTATGGCTGCGAGAGCTGGACTATAAGGAAGGCCGAGCGCCAAAGAATAGATTCTTTTGAACTATGGTGCTGGAGAAGACTCTTGAGAGTCCCTTGGACTGCAAGAAGAACAAATCAGTCAATCCTCAAAGAAATCAACCCTGACTGTTCCCTGGAAGGCCAGATAATGAAACTGAAGCTAAAATACTTTGGCCACCAAATGAGAAGGGAGCACTCACTGGAGAAGACCCTGATGCTGGGAAAGATTGAAGGTCAAAGAAGACGGGGACGGCAAAGGATGAGATGGTTAGACAGTGTCATCGATGCAACGGACATGAAATTGAGCCAACTTCAGAGGACGGCGGAAGACAGGAGGGCCTGGCGGGAGCTGGTCCATGGGGTCGCGAAGAGTCGGACTCGACTGTGCGACTGAACAACAACAACAACAACAGACTCGGGTTCGCCCTATATTGCTTTGTACCTGTAGTATTACTTTTTGTCGCTCGCACCCCCATTCCCTTCCCCCTCACTCCCCTGGCTTTTGCAGAGGTATTCAGCCACCTGCTTATCGCTTACCCTTGCTGACATTATTGGTGGGAGGGAGAGTAGTAGCCGTGGGAGGGTGTGAGCCTGTGTGAGTATGAATGCTTGTAATGTAGGGAGGCAAGGCTGATAAACCTTTCCCCAAGCAGCACCTCAAGCACTTTCGTATGGGAGTGTCCTTGAAGACTATAAGACTTTTGACTGGCTAGTTGAACCACTGTAACTGTCTGGGTTCTTAGAATCGCTTATAATTAAGGCTGTGTGACATATAAATTGAATGTGGGTTTTAGTTCTACGCTGGGTCCACGCTTGTGCCTCTCAGTCTTGACAAAGAAGTCGTTTTCACAGCATCTCTAACCTCTGCAATAAACTTTCATAAAAGAAAGACTGAGTGGAGACGGAGTTTCACTGGGAGCCTGGCACCAGTTTGGTGGGGGTTTTTTTGTTTTTTTTGCCATCTTCTGGGCATACAATACTGGTCACTGGCAGTGTTCCCTCTAAACTGAGTTACTGTGAGATAGCTCAGTTTTTTAGCCTCCAGCTCAAACATTTTTGTCTTAGCTCAGGAAGGAGGGCTCCAGAGCAAACTAATTTACGCAGTAGCCACATTGCTCACTCACAGCTTTAATGCCAGTAGCTTTAATGCCGCAGGGCCTGCAAGACGGAGCTCTTCCGCCAGGCTTTTGAATAGGAGCCGCCACCACTAGTCCACCGGCAGTCCACCACTAGTGCACTAGTGCACCACCATCGCACTAGCTACCATCTATCCCCCATATATGGACATCAAGATGGGGCATGCACATCTAGTTGCTGCATGATGGGCGAGAACGGGATGGTCAGGGATAGTCATCTTGCTTTTAGAAATTTTAGAATTTGTACAGATTGTATAATTTGCTAGGCATAAAAATCTGTTTTAAATAGGGTTGTAATTTAATATTTTGTATTGTTTTATGGTTTTATCTGGCAATATGCCCTGTAAGCCGCCCTGAGCCTCCGGGGAGGGCGGGATAAAAATGTGAATAATAAATAAATAAATACATAAATAAATAAAGTAGCTCACAAAGTAGAATTTTAGCTCACAAAGTAGAATTTTTGCTCACAAGACTTCACAGCTTAAAGGGAGCATTGGTCACTGGTGCTGTGTGTGTGTGGGGGGAAGGTATTTGTGAATTTCCTGTATTCTGGACTAGATGACCCCGGGGTTGGACTAATGACCCTGGAGGTTCCTTCCAACTCTATGATTCTAGAAGGAAACAAGGTGGAAGTGCAGTTAATGGGGTTGCCAACCTCCTGGTGGGGCCTGGATATCTCCCACAATTACAACAGATACCCAGATGACAGAGATCTGTTCCCCCGGAGTTCCTCTGCTCTGGAGGGTGAACTCTATGGCTCTATATCCCGCTGAGGGCTCTCCCTTCCTCAAACCCCACCCCCACAGGTTCCAACCCCCCAAATTCTCCAGGAATGTCCCAGCCTGCAGTTGGCAACCCTAGCCAAACCCAAAACTCATAGAATCACAGAGTCAGAAGGGGCCACACAGGCCATCTAGTCCAACCCCCTGCTCATCGCAGGACCAGCCAAGAGCCTCCCTGACCCGTGTTTGTCCAGCCGCTGCTTCAAGACTGCCAGTGGGGGGAGCTCACCACCTCCCGAGGCAGCTGATTCCACTGTGGCACAACTCTTCCTGTAGAAAAAGGTTCCCCTGAGACCCAGCCGGTATCTTCCCACCCTTCATTTGAACCCATTTTGGTGAGTCCTCTCCTCTGTTGCCAGCGGGAACGGCTCCCTGCCCTCCTCCAAGAGACAGCCCTTCAGAGACTTGAAGAGGGCAATCGTGTCCCCCCTCAACCTCCTCTCCTCCTGACTAAAAACTCCCAAGTCCCCCAGCCTGGGTCTCCAGGCCCCCGGTCATCCCGTTCCCCCTTGATGGACCCCTGGGAATATGTGAGGGTTCGGAGGATGCACCCAGCTCTCCGTAGAACGCGGCCCAAGGAAGATCCCCCTCCCCGGCCTCCTTCACCCTGAGGCACAAGGGGCAATTCCGGGCGACAGGGCCCCAAGGGTCTGAGCCAGCCGCACATCCCGTGGGCTTCACAGGCCGCCGTTGGCCGTCTTGCAGGAGGCAGCACCTGTGCACCATAGACCTTGAGAAGGGGTGCTGGCATATCCAAGGTCTATAGTGCACCGACTTGAAGAGGATCAGAAGAACAGCCTGGAGGGGACAGCTGTAGGACTGTTCCTTAGCGCAGCTGGATGAGGGGCTGCCCACAATTTCAAATGATGTCCTTCTTGTCTCCCGATTGGCTCTTTGGAGGCACACAGCACTTAGTCACTTAGCCTCTCTCCCCCTCTCCTCGGTTCTGTCGGAGCTTATTTCTCCTCTAATAAACCCCAGTTGTTTCCTTTGGACAGTTGGTGCCCCATTCCTCTGCACGGTTAAACTCTGCTGACTTTAAGAACCCCTCCTTCGGCATCCAGACACTTCACCATCGACACCATCGGCCCGTTCCCAGGGTTGGGCACGAGGGGGGGGGCAGGGACCCCCCCTCCTCCCCCCCAGGGGCCTCCGATGCGCCTCCCCCCCAGAACCCTTCTGGCATAAAGGCGCCATCAAAACACACGATCCGAAACCTCCCTGGGAAAGCAGAGACCAAGAATAGGGTGAGCTCTTATTGATTTTATGTCTTCCCTGCCTTTCTCCCCGGGGGGACCCAAAGCAGTTGACCTCGTTCTCCTCTCCTCCCTTTTATCCTCACAACAACCCTGTGAAGTAGGCTAGGTGGAGAAAGAGGTATGGCTGGCCCACGGTCACCCAGTGAGCTTCCAGGGTAGAAGCGGAGATTCCAAACTGGGTCACTTACAGGTATTGTCCAGCACTCTTCACCACGACACCCCCCTGGCTCTCAAGCTTTGAGATACTGTTGGACACAACTTGTGTCCCTGGCTGTGTTTTTCCCAACCCAATTTGAGAAACACATGAAACAGTCCTGTAGAGGGGGAACACTAAAAAAAAAAATGTTTATTAATAAAGGAAGAGTACAGATCTCAAGTTCTGGAACCCCTGAATACCCAACAGACTCTTCGAGTGTGACAATGGGTGACATACGATTTTATACTCAAGATGACACACACAAATAAAACAAGATTATTGGTTCCATCAAAGATCAGTACTCTGACCTAACAGGTCTCTGACTGGCAGAAAACCTTTTAGGATGGGCTTTCCCAAGTAAAGCGTTTTTCCTTTAGCTAAACAATGAGTGTTTCTTTCTCTTAGACTGTAAAATCCTAAAAGCATCTATATAGCTGATATGGTATACGGGGTGCCATTGTTCTTCGTTTGGCCAGAGACATGCGCAGTTCTAGGTGGCCCGCCATGGCCATAAGCCTTTACAGAATCGTGGCAGGTCAGCCTCTTTATCCTCCCATCATACATTTAAACAATAGTCATAAATGAACCAAAGTTAATATCTGAATACATATTCATGGTTGATTTCTGTTTATGTGATTAAAATCATCTATAGCACTTAGCATCTATGTATGTCAGGGAAGTGTCAAGTATACCTAATAAGGCCACATGTTAGTCAGTGGCAGAGTGTAAAAGTGTATAGCACTGTTTCACAAACTGTGCATACAACAATACCTTGAGCTTTAGGGTTGCCAGGTCTGGGTTGGGGACTTTGGGGGGTGGATCCAGGAGAGGGCGGGGTTCGGGGAGGGGAGGGGCCTCCGCATGGTCCAATGCCCTTAGAGTCCGCCCTTCAAAGCAGTCGTTTTCTCCAGGGGAGCTGATCTCTGTCAGCTGGAGATCCGTCGTCAGTGCAGGAGATCTCCAGGCCCCACCTGGAGGCTGGCAACCCTACTGCGCATTGATACAGTGGAAGGGGAAGAAAAGTCCTCTCTGGCCGCTTCTCCAGGCTGCATCATCTGTACACCTTGATCACTCCCCCTCCACTCCCTTTCCCCCTCTGCGCCCCCAGTTCCCCTGGCTCCTAACTCAGGACGCTCACTCTGCAGGCATCCGGGGTTCCCCTTCTCTTCGCCTGTTTCAGCGTCGCCATATCCTTTGAGGGTGGGTGGGGACAACAAGGACGGTACCCGTAATACAGCTGGAGCCACACCAGAGATCAACTTCATGGTGTGAGGTGATGGGCCTCCAGTGGCCTTTCCTGGTAGCTCAGGGCCTCTCCTCAGTGAGGGGCTGGGTTGGCTCGCAGATCTCCGGAGGCTGAAGCTCCATCTCGGGCCCCTCCATTCTCTGCCCCCCTGGGACCC
>NW_015167200.1:0-2097 GCF_001447785.1 Gekko japonicus
TCTGCCACCTGGAAACAAGTATCTCATTGAATAGAGAGTTCAAGCAGGAAATCAGGGCATCAGAGATCGGCGAGACAGCTGTTGGCAACCGTTCCATGCCCAGTGTGAGTGAGGGGAAAGTGATGGGTTTCCATGTGATGCACTTATATTGGAGAGGCTGTTGCTGACCTGGAGAGAACATAAGAACGTAAGAGAAGCCAATGTTGGGCCAGGCCAATGGCCCATCTAGTCCAACACTCTGTCACACAGTGGCCAAAAATACCAGGTGCCATCAGGAGGTCCAGCAGTGGGGCCAGGACACTAGAATCCATGTGTCAATCACTCTTTGGGTGAAGAAGGACTTCCTTTTATCCATTCTAACCCGACCGCTCAGCAATTTCATGGAGTGCCCATGAGTTCTTGTATTGTGAGAAAGGGAGAAAAGTACTTCTTTCTCGACCTGCTCTATTTCATGCATAATCTTATAAACCTCGATCATGTCACCCCTCAGCCATCATTTCTCCAAGCTAAAGAGCCCCAAGTGTTTTAACCTTTCTTCAAAGGGACTGTGTTTCAACCCTTTTATCATTCTAGTTTCTCCTCATTGAGCAGCAGGTTTAAGCGGGAGATCAGGGCATCAGTGATTGGTGAGACAGATGTTGCTAACCCAGCCTGATGCGCATCCATCCATGGCAAGAGGCGATTGGCTGGGAAGTGACTGGTAGAAAGCTGGTTCAAGTATAAATGGCAGGGAGGCAAACCCCATATGTTTGTGGGTTGAAGTTGGTGAGTGGTTTGTGTGTGAGGCTACCGATCTGTTAGTCATGGTCTTCATCACTACTTTGTTGCAACTGCTCCTGGAGGCGGTGCAGATGGTGATCAGCACTACAGCGGCTTTGAGTGAATTGCTTATGCACTTCCATTGTCTGTCAAGGAGGAGAACCAATGTGCCTGTCTTGAGTCATGCACCCTCCAAGTACAACTGGAGGGCATCTAGCAGGGCATGGGCACCAACCATTGCTGCCCATACAGTCTCTCGACACTGGTGGGTAAAAGAGCAGAACGAGGACTGGAGGAACAGCAATGTGATGGGCACGTGCATCGATGAAGACTGGATTAAGTACATAGTACACCATCTTAAGTAATTAAGTAATTAATGGAATATATTTGTAATTTCAGACACAAACGCTTTTGTCCCATTTAGGAAACGGGACTGAAGCGTTTTACCTGTCAACCGCTTCCAAGTAGTCCTCAGTTTCCTCTCCCGGTTCCGATGCGCTTTTTCCCGCCGTTTTTTGCCCGCGCGGACGATCTTCGCCTTTAAATAAAAAATGTTTGCTTTATAGCGCTATAGTGTTGTAGAGCTATAGCGCTATAACGGAACAGCAGTATATACGTTTTTTTTTTAAAAGCCGGAGATCACCTGCATGGGCGAAAAACAGCGGGGGAAAAGTGGTGCAGTGGTATCAGCTGTTAGGGGAAAGGAACACTTGTTAGTGTCTGTTGCTGGACGTTATGGTATTCCACCTACTGTACCCTCTGTAAAGAAAACATGCATCTTTAACTCAAAGGTTCTTCTCATTGTGGCCCTCATGGACTCCAAGAATCCCATCAGGTCACCGACGGCAGGAGGGTTCACTGGCGGCCCCTCTTCTCCTTTTGAAAATACAAAGGTGATCAGTGGGTACGTGAACACAGGGATGCTCCTTTGGTACATCCAATTCTCTCCTCTTAGAATGGAAGAGGGTCTCCTGGTGCACAGGTGGGGGTGATGTACCATCAGTTGATTCCTGAGGCGAAACCTGGAACTTTCCGCATGCACTGCACAGGCTGTCCTAGCCTGCCATGTCATCTCCCCCTCAATAACCTGTCTGCTGATGGATGCTTACTAAGTGCTGGAGCTCCCTGCGCAGGCGCGTCCTCGACTTGCGCACCCTGGCCAGGCTACTCTTCCTCTTCCACATATGCATGGAAGACCAGTTCAGAGCAGCGAATGGAGGCTGCCTAATGACCGGTATTATTTTCCCTTGCTGTCCCATCCACCAACCAGGGCTGGCTCACTCACTAGGCGCTTGCCTAGAGCGCGCCGGCCCTTAGGGGCGCCAAACTGTCACACAC
>NW_015167200.1:2504-11550 GCF_001447785.1 Gekko japonicus
TACCTTCAGCCAGGGGCACATCCTCTCCCCTTTGCTTGTTTGAACGTTGTTTGGAGAAGATTCATTTAAAGCAATGCGGAGGCGCAATGACACTGGAGCCGCCACGAGAGGATGATAAACATATGCAGACATGCAAAAATCTGCTAGCACTGTTGAGGTGTGAAAACCAAACCAAATGTAGACAGCTTTTTTGAAGACGGAGTCAGAAGGCTGGGACACCAGTGGGAAAGACACATGCAGATTCGACCTAAAAGTGCAATCACAGTCAGAACTGGTATAAGCAAATGAATCCCCCCCCCCAAAGGCAGTCTTGCATTTTAGGAAAGGAAACACATATTTTCCCAATGCAAGATCAAGATGGGGGAAAGGACAGTAGGTGATTTAATTCTTATTCCAACCCCCCAGACAACATTGAGCTGTTCATGCTGGCAAAGCAGAGACAGAATTGCAATTGAGAGGCATTCCCTTATAGTTGACAGCACAGAGTAACTGGAAATTTGTTGCCTTCCTTTACGTTCTTTTTTTTAAAAGCATTTTTATTTTGTGTATTTTAAAAACTTAATAAAAATTTATTCATTAAAAAAAGCTCAGGCACGCTTCCCAAATGTAAGAGAACCAGCATTGTATGAACAGGTACATTATTTTTGTTAGAAAACAGTTACTAAAACAGGTCTGTCTAAAATGACAGAAAACCCCCGTTAGTAACCAGTTTCTGAAATGCAATACATAGGCTGTCTGAAATCAGCCAGAGAGTGATTGGGATTAGGGGGCATTTCCTGTGGAAGCACACAGGAGCAGAGCTCCGGCAGTAAGGAGCCTAGGGGGCGGGCACATGCAACAAGCCCCGCCTCCTGCTCCCAGCAGCCCTCAGTTGAGCCACGAGGCGCAAGAAGCAGCCAGGTAAGTTGCAGAGCCCCCCCGGCCTGCCTTCAGGTACAAGCTCTCCCTCCTCTATGAGGGCAGATCTGCGCGTCCCCCCCCCCATAGCTAGCAATCCAGAACAGTCCAGTGGCACCTTTAAGACCAAGTTTTATTCAGGTACAAGCTCTCCCTCCTCTGTGAGGACAGATCTGCACGCCTGCCCCCCCAAATAGCTAGCAATCCAAAACAGTCCAGTGGAGCCTGAGTGGTGGGTGTCGCTTTCTGTTCTGACAGAGTCCCGGTGATGTCAGAGGGTGTGGCATATGCAAATAAGTTATGCTAGTAAGTTATGCTAATGAGCTCCTGCACCTCTTTTTCTATGAAATGACCCCTGATTGGAATGTTTTCCACAGTAATTATTCCAGAGGGGTAGCTGTGTTAGTCTGTTGCAGCAAAAATAAATGTGAGTTTTGTGGCACCTTAAAGACTAAAAAAACCCTCTTAGTTCTAGCATAAGCTTTGGTGGAATGGAGTTCGAGACCCGGTTGCCACATGATGGGGTGAGCTCCCGTCTCTAGTTCCAGCTCCTGCCAACCTAGCAGTTCGAAAGAAAGAAATTGCAAGTAGATAAATAGGTACCACTTCGGGGGGAAGATAACAGCGTTCTGTGCCCCTTGGTGTTTAGTCATGCCGGCCACATGACCACGGAAACGTCTTCGGACAGTGCTGGCTCTTCAGCTTTGAAACGGAGATGAGCACCGCAACCCTAGAGTCGGATTCGACTGGCTTTCGAGCAAGGGAACCTTTACCTTTACCTTTACTGAATGTATCTTCCATAGGCGGGCTGTTTATGTAGGAAATATTAAAGAACAGCTGGGTCAAGGAGCCATGAAATGCAGGATGAAATGGTTTTGTGGCACCTTAAAGACTAAAAAAAACCCCTCTTAATTCTAGCATAAGCTTTGGTGGACTGGAGTGTATTTCTTCGGGTGTACTGAATGTATCTTCTATAGGTGGATATTAAAGAACAGCTTGGTCAAGGAGCCATGAAACGCAGGATGAAATGTGATTCTGTAAAATGCAACTTTAATCAGGAACAAAACAGAGACTGTAACTGGTATTTGGGGGTAGGTAGTGTGCACAATGATTGTATCATGAGGAGGATCTACTCAGCACCCGAAGGTGGGTGCTAGTTCACAACAGCTTATGGTTGAATAAAATTTTGCTAGCGTTTTAGGGCAACACAAGATTCTGGTTCAGTTCCACGAAAGCCTGAGACTTGAAACAGTGGGCGATTTCTCACTAGAGCTGCCTCGCAGCGCAGCGCCGTTTGCCCCAACACAAACATGTCAATTTCACACCCGAGGCTGCGGGGCTGCATTTGACTCGGGGCTTCGCCCCATTTCCTCCGCAGTTTCATGATCCTCAAAAACCAGGATCACAAAACTGCGGAGGAAATCGGGGGAAGCCCCGAGTCAAAATGCAGCCCCGGAGCTTCAGGTGTGAAATTGACATGTTTGTGTCGGGGCCCTGTTAACTAACCAAGATCTCTGGTAGATAAAAACTGGCACTAGCACAGTCTGGGCTTCATGTGCGTCTACTCAGAAGTAACTCTCACAGAATCCCAACAGAACTTCCTCTCAAGTAAGCGTGCATAGAATTTGTACCACCTTGATGGTGAGAGCCGTTTGGAATGTCACAAGCCGAGGCACCTTCTGCTGGAAGGCAGACCTCATTAGGTTCAGTCAGTGCTGGATCAGGATTTTTTAAAAAAAGATTATTTTGTAGAGAACAATACTGATGACATCTAGTGGTTAAAGTACAGAAATGTCCAAAGCATTACATGTAAATGTGGGAGGTGAGGCAACATAAAGATGAAAACAGAATTTTTGAAAAGAACGTTCACAGCATCTGCCCCAGTTGCAGGATGACCCCCCCACACCTTTTATTTTTTCTGAGGCCTGTGTGAACACTGGCACATAACCTTGGCCCTGGTCACACGGAGAATTTGCAGCGCGAAAGGCACGAATGTCAGGCAGATTTTCGGGGTGCGATCACACCGCAACATCGGGGAAGCATAGCGCACCTGTGGCCAACCTGTGGCATCCCACCGAAGATGCGGAGTTAAAAAGTACCAAGGAAAGTGCACTAGTATCTGGAAAACGCATGGCACAGGCGGGCATCTGATCGTGGGAGCGCCAGTATCCCGTGGCATCCGGTGCCCGTCCACATCCCATCGCAAAGCAGATGTTTTTCGTAAGCACATGCTCACAAACACGAAACTGAAAGCAGTGCTGCACTGCCGAACTGCGCATGTGCACAAATATGAAACGCTTGTGTGATTGCGCCGTGCTGCTGCTTTGCCATACTGCAGCATCGCTGTGTGATCCCCAGCTAACAGCCGAAGCACGGAGACTCGGGGGACCGTGTGATCGGGCTACTGCGCTTTATTTTGCTCCTGGGCGGACAGCCACGCCCCCCCACGTTATCTGGCCCGTGTCCTTGAAGGGAGGTTAATCAACTGACCTTCTGTAGGGCTGTATGGCTTTGAATCAGGCTCGCAGAACCATTTCCCCCCAAGAGTTCAACCCTGGATAGGAAAGACACCTTTGGACTGAACCCAGTAAAGTCAGTTCAAGGGAAGCTCTAAAGTTCTAAATGTTTTGCACCTATCTTCAGCTAAAGCCTCAGGCTAAGGAATGGTGTTAGAAAGCATCCAAACTCTGCCAGTTAAGTACTATCCCACAATATTTTTTTCCCTGCAATATATGTTCGACTCTCTTTTAGAGTAGACAGTCCGTACATGCCTTTCCTCAAAGTCAGTTCACTACTCTGCCTTTGATAGCTGAGTTCCAGAGGGTAGCCATGTTGGTCTGTGGCGGAACAGCTAGATGGGAATCTAGTAGCATCTTAGAGATCAACAAGTGTTTTTGGATATAATTATCAATTAATTAACTTCATTTATACTTCACTTTTCTCCCAGTGAGGACCCAAAGTGGCTTACACCATTCTCCTCTCTCCCATTTTATCCTCAGAACAATCCTATGAGGTAGGTTAGGCTGAGAGAGTGTGACCGGCCCAAGGTCACCCAGCGAGCTTCCATGGCATGAGTCAGAATTTGAACCTGGGTCTTCCAGATACTAGTCTGACACTCTTAACCATTATAGCCACACTAGTGTTGGATCCCCAAGCATCGAGAATAAATCCACGTTTTCAAGAAAAGCAAAATTTATTTCAACATCCGTTCCTGCAGGCCAATAACATTTTGTAAAAAAAAAAAACAGAAGAGGAGGACTTACCAGGTACGCTGCAGCAAGCGCGGCCGTGCAATTGCCGGCGCGCCCATCTTCTGGAGCAATCCAGGATCCCAGCCAAACATACATGTGCAGTTCGGCAGCCTCAGTCTCCCATCAGTGGCTTCCCCCCGGCATCTGATCGTGCCGGGGAGGAGGTGTGCGGCGGTTCAGTGGATCTATGTGATCCCGCCGCCGCGTGTTTCTTTTCGCCCCGTGTGGCAGGGGCCTGGGTCTTCCAGATACCAGTCTGACACTCTTAACCATTATAACCACACTAAGTCTCATAAGTATACGCTTTTGAGAGTCAAAGCTGATTTTGAAAAAAAACACACCTTTTTGCGAGGGGACATGGGCGGGCGGCGGAACTACCACCGGAAACGTGATCAGACGCCCGCCCTTGCCCCGTGGTTTCAGGAAACTAGTACCTCCGAGAAGCATCTTCCGCGAGAAGCCTTGGGTTCGCCACGGGAGCTCGATGCTTCCCAGATGCGGCGGTGAGATCGCACCTGGAAAATCCGCCTATCTTCCGTCCCTCTAGCGTGCCTAATGCTCCGTGTGACCGCAGCCTATTTTTGCCTATTTCCTCAACACTTACCTCATTTATATCCTACCTCTCTTCTCAGTGGGGACCCAAAAGCAATTTACATTGTTCTCCTTTCCGCCATTTCAGGGGTCATTTCATAGAAAAAGAAATAAGCTTTTGAGAGTCAAAGCTGCCTTTTTGTCAGGTAGCTGAGGTCATTCATAGTCACAGTTTTAACAATTATAAATTCTTTTTTGTTTAGGATTTAGAGTCAATAGCCTGATCTTTTGTGCTTCAATTTCCCCTCTGGCCCTTTGCGAGCCCATTTAAAATAAGGTCTCTCAAACAGGAAATTAGATAGCCACTACGAAGCTTTTTAAGCAGTATTTTTAATTATGAATGTGGATTAATTTAAGGGTTTTGCAAACGTACCTAGAAAGTTACATTCATCTGCAAGACTTCAGATTTATTTTTATACTGGTCTTCAGAATAAAATCTAAACATCGCTATTTTTGTTTTGGGTTTCAAATATTCAGATGTGTGTAACATTTTGGCTCTTGTTTCATATCCTGAAGAACCAGTGACGACAAACTACTGACTGACTGTGCATTTCTTGTATATATCTCTCTTCTCTTTCCATGCCAGGGATCACTGCAGCCAAAACAAAGATAGCAAAGAACAACAGTTTGCCTACAACTCCACATTAAATTTATTGTATTTACTGTTGGAAATGTGTGAGATGCAAGGTCTAGATTCCAGTCATTATAGGGTTAATCTGCTTTACCTTCTATACTATTGTTTAGACTGACCTGGAAGGGAATCTTGGCTCAGAGCCAATGGGAAGACAGCCGGGAAAATCTGTTTACTAGCAATCATTGGTTACTGTGTTCAGGTGACTTCCTTCTCGGGGTCAAGAAGAAGGGGAAAACTCCATTGTGTGTGACCATGAGGAATTTCAGACAGGCGATATATTCCGGAAGAGGAACGGTTCCCAAATGGTTTCTGGTATGTCATTTCAGACAGAACCGTTTGAGAACCGGTTCCCTTCCGGAATATATTTGTCATTTCATACACAATCGCTTCTGTCCCGTTTAGGAAATGGGGCTGAAGCGTTTTAGCTGTCAACCGCTTCCAAGTACTCCTCAGTTCCGTCTCCCGGTTCCGATGCGCTTTTCCCCACTGTTTTTCACCCACGCGGGTGATCTCCGGCTTTTTTTTAAACGTTTGCTTTATAGCGCTATAACACTATAACGAAATAGCATTATATCAATCCCATTGGAATGCATGGAGTGGTTTTTTATACTGCTATAGTGCTATAGCGCTCTAAAGCGAACGTTTTTTTTAAAAAAGCCGGAGATCGCCTACACGGGCGAAAAACGGTGGGGGGAAACCGGGAAAAAGCGGTGCAGTCTGAAATGGCAAACCGCTTCAGATCCAGCTCTTTACCGGAAGGGGAAAGCCCTGTGTGAAATGGCAGCCCTATACCGGTTCACTTCAAAACAGATCATTACCGGCTTGAAACCGGGTGAAACTGGGTAATGTGAAATTCCCCCATGTGTTTGTAGCTGTAAAGATGTGAAAATGTAGCTCTAGATATCTCTTTCGTTTTGTAGCTTTCCATGTGAACCCTTCTCTTAGAAATAAAGCTTTTTACATAGAAATAAATTTCTCTTCTCCAATGAAGCAGAGATCCATTGCAAACTCTGAGTATTTAAGTATTTTTGCCTATTTCCCCAACACTTACCTCATTTATATCCTACCTCTCTTCTCAGTGGGGACCCAAAAGCAATTTACATTGTTCTCCTTTCCGCCATTTCAGGGGTCATTTCATAGAAAAAGAGGTGCAGGAGCTCATTAGCATAACTCAGTAGCATAACTTATTTGCATATGCCACGCCCTCTGACATCACCGGAAGTGTGTCAGAAGGCAACACCCACCGCTCAGGCTCCACTGGGCTATTTTGGATTGCTAGCTATGGGGTTGGGGGGAACGTGCAGATCTGTCCTCGCCGAGGAATCACAGAGGAGGGAGAGCTTGTACCTGAATAAAACTTGGTCTTAAAGGTGCCACTGGACTGTTTTGGACTGGGGGGCCAGGGGGAGCTCTGCAACTTACCTGGCTGCTTCTTGCTCTGACTGAGGCCTGCTGGGAGCAGGGGGTGGGGCTTGTTACATGTGCCCGCCCCCTGGGCTCTTTACTGCTGGAGCTCCGCTCCTGTGCGCTCCTGCAGGAAATGACCCCTGCTCCATTTTATCCTCCCAACAACCCTGTGAGGTAGGTTAGGCTAAACGTGTGTGCCTGGCCCGTGGAAAACCAGAAAGCTTCCATGGCAGAGCAGGGATTCAAACCTGGGTCTCCCAGCACTTAGTCCAACCACTACACTACACTCATACTAAATACCACAGTGAATGGGCAGACCTATGAAAAATGAGCTGCCTGGGAATTTTTTGAGATTTGGGTTGAGACTGGCTCCTATCAGGCTTCGCAAATAAAAATACAGAAATGTATAGCAGCAAATTGAATAATTGTTCAGGCATAACGTCTTGCTCCTTCCTATGTTTCAAGACCTTGTGTTATCTTTTTTTACCCCTTCATTTGTGGCTTTACTCTTCCTAAAAAAATATTTTGAAAGGTGCAAAATTGTTCCAAGGATGGTGGGGAGAGGTGGTGACCCCGAGAGGGGTCAGTCCTTCATATGATGGGAGTGTTTCCGAACTTCACTGTATAAACATGTCCTGTTCCCGATGCAGCTAGTGATCTAAGGAGGATTACTGGGCGCATGGTTGGTAAGTAGCATTAGGTGTGTTTCTTCAGTTTTCTCTGTTTGGGAGTCTTACTGGATTTCTTACATGGATGAACAGTAGAAGGGAGGGGAAAGGTCAGACAAAGAGATCTGCTTACAGCCAGAATTCAAACAGAAAAAGCGGCAATGGGGAGAACACTTCTTGTGAGAGGGGGAACTCCTTTCTCCTCCCACACAGCAGCTGCCTTCACTGCTCCAGTCCCCTGTGCACATTTGGCAATTAGCTGATTGCCATGGCAGAAGCTAATAGACAGCCTATTTCTGAAGTGTAATTCCAATTAATTAGTCTGAGAAGTGCTTGTGATATCAGCAAAGTGGAGTGGCCAAAGGCAGGGCTGCATGTGTGTTCTCCAGCCCTGGTTGGCAGGGGTAGTCTGGAAGCTCAGCTAGGATTTGGAAAAGGAGGGCCTAAAAACTGCTTGGGGGGGATGGCACTTGCAGGGCAGGATCGCATGCAGGGGAAGGTTAAGCAGCAGGGGGCATTTCCTGCAGGAGCGCTAAAGATCCCAGGGGGTGGGCACATGCAAAAAGCCCCACCCCCTGCTCCCAGCAGCCCTCAGTCAGAGCAAGAAGCAGGCAGGTAAGCTGCAGAGCTCCCCCCGCACCCCCCCGGTCCAAAACAGTCCAGTGGCACCGTTAAGACCAAGTTTTATTTAGGTACAAGCTCTCCCTCCTCTGCCAGGACAGATCTGCACATCCCCCCGCCAATAGCTAGCAATCCAAAACAGTCCAGCGGAGCCTGAGCGGTGGGTGTTGCCTTCTGACACACTTCCGGTGATGTCACGGGGTGTGGCGTATGCAAATAAGTTATGCTAATGAGCTCCTACACCTCTTTTTCTACAAAATGACCCATTAAGCAGTATGACTCACTTGTCCCATGCTCTAGTTTTGTTTTCCCCTCTCTCCTTCCATGCATGCTTTCTAAGAGTGCAAAATCAGGGCTTTCAAATGCTACCCAGACTTGCTGTAATAGAAGAAGAGAAGAGATTGGATTTATATCCCGCCCTTCATTACCCGAAGGAGTCTCAGAGCGGCTCACAATCTCCTTCCCCTCCCCCTCCCCACAACAAACACCCTGTGAGGGCGGTGGGGCTGGAGCTCTGAGAGAACTGGTCTTTCCAGAACAGCTCTGAGAGAACTGTGACTGACCCCAGGTCATGCCAGCAGGTGCAAGTGGAGGAGTGGGGAATCAAACCCGGTTCTCCCAGATTAGAGTCCACGCTCCTAAGCACCACACCAAACCGGCTCTTTTTGCTGTGGCAGGTCCCCGGAATGTCCAGGCTAAGCTCACCTGCAGCCAATTGACTACTGTTGCTGAGCAAAAGCTATTTCTCCCTCAAATTGCCCAGTTGATATACATATGATTGCTACAGCACGCAGCTACACAACTGCCCTCATGGGTGCCTGTTAAATTTTGACTATGGACTAATGATGAGAGACAGGACTCTTTCCAGCTTATGCCTCACTGTGGCCTCGGTCACACGGGCAGGAAAATGCGGGGGGGGGGGGGGGGGGGCTGTTTGCCCCGGAGAAAAAAAATGCACGGTGGCGCGATCAGGGGTC
>NW_015167200.1:11634-14157 GCF_001447785.1 Gekko japonicus
GGTTTAACCCCTTCCAGGGCTGCAGAGGAATGCAAACTGTGTCCTCCGTCCGGTCCCCTCCAGGAGGAACTTCAGCCGGGCCGTGTTGTTTGTTTTTAAATGAAGTGTGCGCATGCGCCGTTGGGTGCTTGTGCGCATTCCGTGGAGACTTGGAAAAAAAAACCTTTTAGCGATGGGGCATGGGTGGGTGCCGGATGCCACAACCTACCACCGGAAACGCGATCAGGAGCCCACCCTTGCCCCGCGGTTTCCGGAAACTACTACCTTGGAGGTACTAGTTTTTTACCCCGCATCTTCGGCGGGAAGCCTCGGGTTCGCCACGGGAGCTGTACGCTTCCCAGATGTGGCGCTGTGATCGCGCCTGGAAAATCCACCTATCTTCCGTCTCTGTAGCGTGGCTAATGCTCCGTGTGACTGCAGCCTGTGAACATTTTTAAGAAGATGCTCCCCACTCATCTGTAAGGTGAAACTGCTAGATGAACAGAAAGAGGCTGGTTTGCGGCACCTGGTCCCTAAACGTGAGCAACAGAGGATTTCAGGATGAGGGACTCATACGGTTCAAAGCCAGCAATCTGGGGGTATATATAATGGTCATGTTTGCAATGCCTCTTGAGGAAGTTTCAGAAATGGGCTGAGTGCGGGGGACGCAAGCTCCTTAGTACTGAAAGATGTGCCGTAGTGTTGCCAAGGCTTGTCAGGTTCTTTAGCTTCATGCCTCTACCAATTATGTTGCCTCCCGTCTAGGACATTAGCCTTTCTGTAGTAATTAAAGTAAAGCCTCTAAATTATGTTAGATATGGCAGTGGAACAAAGGCTGACAGATGGAACCAGAAATCTTCCCTTCCTTCCATGTCATCCTCTTATTGCCAAGTTGATTTAAAAAAAAAAAAAATCTCATAATCAGGGTCTTGTCCAGGGGGTGTTAGGAGATTTTGGCCCGGGAGAGGGACGGATCAGGGGCACAGCAAACAGGCGCGATCTCACTGCAACATCTGGGAAGCGGCGCGCACCCGTCCCCGATCCATCCCTAAACCCGGAAAAGCCGCTGCAAAAAAGAACCTCCTACAGAGGAGGACTTATCTGAAGCACCACAGCAAGCGTGGGTGTGGGATTGCCGCTGCGCCCGTCGTCCGGAGCAATCCAGGTTCCCGGCCGAACTGCACATGCGCACACATGCGCAGTTCGGCAGCCTCGCTCTCCCTTCAGTAGCTCCCCCCGCATCTGATCGTGCCGGGGAGGAACTGCGCGGCGGCTCAGGGGATCTATGTGATCCTGCCGCCGCATGTTTCTTTTCGTGCGGCTTTAAAAAGCTGCACTTTGGCCATACCCCCCGTGTGGCAGGGGCCTATGTTAAAGAGTTTTGGGATTTTCTCAAAGAACATAAATGGCAAGTGTTTTATCTTCATTTACACCTGGCTAAGGAGCTGTGGTGGCTCAAGTGGTTAAGACGATGAACTGCAGGCTGTGGAAGGTCAGTAGTTCAGCAGTTCAAGACCTGGGTGCCGCATGATGGAGTGAGCTCCCGTCTCTAGTTCCAGCTCCTGCCAACCTAGCAGTTCGAAAGCAAGAAATTGCAAGTAGATAAATAGGTACCGCTTCAGTGGGAAGGGAACAGCGTTCCGTGCGCCTTGGTGTTTAGCCATGCCGGCCACATGACCACAGAAACGTCTTCGGACAGCGCTGGCTCTTTGGCTTGGAAACGGAAATGAGCACCGTGGCCCTGGAGCTGGATTCGACTGGCTTTCGAACAAGGGAACCTTTACCTTATAATACAACCAATAGTGTTACACTCTTTTTCATAATGTTTCTATTTGTGTATCATTATTGAGCTGCAGTGGCTCAAGTGGTTAAGAAGCTGAATTGCAGGCTGTGGAAGGTGGGTAGTTCAGCAGTTCGAGACCGGGTGCCATGATGGAGTGAGCTCCCGTCTCTAGTTCCAGCTCCTGCCAACCTAGCCGTTCGAAAGCAAGAAATTGCAAGTCGATAAATAGGTACCGCTTCGGTGGGAAGGTCACAGCGTTCCGTGCGCCGCGGTGTTTAGTCATGCCGGCCACATCACCACGGAAACGTCTTCGGACAGCGCTGGCTCTTCGGCTTGGAAACGGAGATGAGCCATAGAGTCGGACTCGACTGGCTTTTGAGCAAGGGAACCTTTACCTTTACCTTTACACCTGGCAAAATTATGTCTCTTGAAAATTCTGAAATCTCACAAGGGAAAAAAGGTGGAGGGACTGCAGATGTCAATTCTAAGGCCTGACAAGATTTGTAGGTGTTGTTTTTTTAAAAAAATCCCTGCCTATTTTTTCTCCAACACTCTGGCAAATTTGACAAATAAACACACAGTTTCTCCCCTTTTCTTATTTAGAGAACGAATATGAAAATGCTTCAGCTGAGGAGTTCAGTTAAAGTCACTGTCTGTTTACTGAAAGAAGCCAATACAAAGATCCAGTGTGCAGTGTGCAGGGAAAAGGTGTGTGGCATGTGTGTATATAATGGGATTTCGGGTGCCATTGTGAAAGCCAG
>NW_015167200.1:14297-18889 GCF_001447785.1 Gekko japonicus
AAGGGAACAGCGTTCCGTGCGCCTTGGTGTTTAGTCATGCCGGCCACATGACCACGGAAACGTCTTCGGACAGCGCTGGCTCTTCGGCTTTGAAATGGAGATGAGCACCGCAACCCTAGAGTCGGACTCGACTGGCTTTCGAGCAAGGGAACCTTTACCTTTATGCTAAATATATGTTTTGGGAGTTCATCAGACACATACCAACAGCCTAAGCTTAAGGGACATAAGTACTGTTTTGTGATTGCTTATCTGACCAGAATATTTCTTTTAGAAATTCCTTCAGATTTTTTGTTATAAATCAGCATATCTCTCTCTCTCTCTCTCTCTCTCTCTCTCGCTCTCGCTCTCGCTCTCTCTCTCTCTCACACACACACACACACTCACACACACACACACACACACACACACCCTTCTTGTCACTGATTTGTTGTTAGAACAGCCAACCAGCAGAGGGAGCAAAAATGACAGTTTCCTACAAGCCCTGTGGTTATTGTCTGCCTCATCATATGGTTCTCAATGACGTAAATCTCTTAATGACTTTTAAGATCACAGATGTTCTAGGGCTGTTTTGAAAGGAATGTACAGGGTGCTTTATGTGGCAAGCATGTTTGCAGTGTGCAGAATAGGTATCTGAATAGCTTGAAATGAAAAGAAAAACAGACCAATGAATTACATGAACAAAGAAAAAACTTCCTGCAGAAAAAGAACACGGAAGTAAGCAATCAGCAGTTTGCCTTGGCAAGGCGGGGATATAAATCGAAAGTAATAAATAAATAAATAAATATTTGCTTTACCACTTGATAAAAAATCTAAATGAGGGGGCCAAACACAAGTCCTGATGAGGTCATTCCGTAGCTACTGGGGTCACAACCGAAAAGGTCTTCCTGTTAGTGGATGCCAGCCTGGTTGTGGAAGAAAGGGTGTGTCCTATTGATTTATTCATAGGTGACCTTGCCATATCACAAAACTCAGGGAGGTTTTTGGGGAAGATGTTCTGTATGACTTGAAGTGAGGGTCAACTTTCCAGTGCATTCCAAGCACATTCCAAGGTGTTGCTCTAACGTGGGTGTACTCCGCATAGGGCCAGACTTGTATCGTTTTTCTTTTGCTGCTGCTCATACATCACAGTGGCAATAGGGCTTTCTATATGGCTGCTTATCCCATCGTTTCCCTGCCATGGTCCCCTAGCAACAGCTATTTCACCCCATACCACCCAGGCCTTTTTAGTTTTTGTTTAATTGGCAATTGAATATCATATTGTTATAATGGTATAGCAATCCGTGTCAGGTTCTCTGAATTCCCAGCTTTCATTTTTTTAAAGCAATTCTTTATCCCCTTTCCTTGCAGAGATATACCATTCTCCTTATATCTTTACAACAAAATGGACTAGATAATTACTTTGGAAAAAAGAAAGCTCGAAATTTTAGAGGACCTTATATCTATGTCCGGGGGTCATTTCCTGCGGGAGTGCACAGGAGCGGAGCTCCGGCAGTAAAGAGCCCAGGGGGCAGGCACATGCAACAAGCCTTGCCCCCTGCTCCCAGCAGCCCTCAGTCAGGCCATGAGGAGCAAGAACCAGCCAGGTAAGTTGCAGAGCCCCCCCACCTGCCTTCAGGTACAAGCTCTCCCTCCTCTGTGAGGGCAGATCTGCACGTCCGTCCGTCCCCCCCATAGCTAGCAATCCAGAACAGTCCAGTGGCACCTTTAAGACCAAGTTTTATTCAGGTACAAGCTCTCCCTCCTCTGTGAGGGCAGATCTGCACGTTCCCCCCTCCCCAATAGCTAGCAATCCAAAAGAGTCCAGTGGAGCCTGAGCGGTGGGTGTGGCCTTCTGGCACACTTCCGGTGATGCCAGGGGGTGTGGCATATGCAAATAGGTTATGCTAATAAATTATGCTAATGAGCTGCCGCGCCTCTTTTTCTACGAAATGACCCATGTGCATGCCGTATTGTTAAAATAATAAAGCAATATTAACCCTCCTGCAAGTGAAGCACATGCAGGGCAATGACGTCACCCGGAAGTGACGTCATCATGTCGCCTGCATCGGGAGGCTGGCACTCTAGTTTTTGGGCAAAACTTCATGGTTGGCAGCCAGTTTTACCATAGAGTTTTGCCCCAAAACTAGAGCGTCGCCACACAACGTCAGCGATGTGGTGACATCACTTCCAGGTTGTGGGTGGGATTTCCCCCACCAGCCAGATGGCCGACGGCAGGGAATTACCCCACAAAATGTGTGGGTTCCCCTGCCCCCGGCGGGGGTCTGGCAACCTTAGACATGCCTATGTCACTTCCAAATGGGGACTGGTAACCCTACTCCTAGAGGGGGGCGGGAGGAAATGGCTGCTGCTGGGAAAATGGCTGCCATGTGGGTGGGACTGGGAATATCTGAATTTTCCCAACCTCATGGCAACCTATGTGGGCCTTGTGTGGTCCTGGAATCACAACTGATCTCCAGAGAGGAGAGATTCGCTCACCTGAAGGAAATGACAACCTCAGAGGGAAGACTCTATGGGATCACATCCTGGCTGAGCTCCTGCTTCTTCCCAAACTTTGTCCTCCACAGGCAGTGTTCTTAAATCTCCAGGAATTTCGGAAGTCAGAGCTGACAACCCAGCAGCCCTCCAGGCTTTGCTGCAATATTTCCCAAAACTTTGAAGCAAAGCAGGTTTAGGAAAGATCAATGAAAAGTCAGGGGAACTCTGTTGTTGTTCAGTCGCACAGTTGAGTCCGACTCTCCGCAACCCCATGGACCACATCACGCCAGGCCCTCCTGTCTTCTGTCATCCTCCAGAGTTTGCTCAATGTCATGTTCATTGCATCGATAATACTCATCCTTTGCCGTCCCCTTCTTCACTGACCTTCAATCTTTCCCAGCATCAGGGTCTTCTCCAGTGAGTGCTCCCTTCTCATTTGGTGGCCAAACTATTTGAGCTTCAGCTTCAGTATCTGGCCTTCCAGGGAACAGTCAGGGTTGATTTCTTTTAGGATTGACTGATTTTATCTCCTTGCAGCCCAAGGGACTCTCAAGAGCAGGGGTCATTTTGTTGAAAAAGAGGTGCAGGAGCTCATTAGCACAACTCATTAGCATAACTTATTTGCATACGTCACACCCCCTGACATCACCGGAAGTGTGTCAGAAGGCAACACCCACCGCTCAGGTGCCACTGGACTGTTTTGGATTGCTAGCTATTGGGGCGGGGGAAATGTGCAGATCTGTCCTCGCAGAGGAGGGAGAGCTTGTACCTGAATAAAACTTGGTCTTAAAGGTGCCACTGGACTGTTTTGGACTGGGGGGCTGTGGGGGGGGGGCTCTGCAACTCCTATTGGCAAAAGCAGGCGTGCCTGATCCCTGTATGCTGTTAACAGCTACAAAACTGCATGGGGTTACACAAGCACACCAGTATGTGGCATTAGTTTTCAAGCATATTTGTTGCTTTTACACATTTTTAGGTCTATACCCACTTAAATCATTTTACAAGACACCTGGAAATTGTAATTTGTGAAATGCCTCTCTAACCAATGTGGAAAATACAAACGGGTATGCTAATTAGCATCGCTTTCCTCCCAAGGAGCAGGCGTCTCTTAATTTCATGGCTGCAGTTACTGTCTACAGTGATCTTGGATCCCAGGAACGTGAAGTCTGTCACTGCTTTCACGACTTCTCCTTTTATTTGCCGAGGAGTGATGGGGCGGAATGCCATGATCTTAGTTTTTTTGATGTTGAATTTGAAGCCAACCTTTGCGCTCTCGTCTTTCACTCTTAGCAAGAGACTTTTTAGGTCCTCTTCACTTTCTGCCCTTAGGGTGGTACCGTCTGTATATCTGAGCAGTGCACAAATATACCATGATGCTGTGGTGATGCGGGGGGGGGGGGGTGACACTTCCCAACAATACTAAACCCAGGGCAAGTCACTAGTGTGGAAAGGAAAGGTCTCAATAACCCTTAAATGGATTGGAAGTCAGACCTATGTATCTAATCCTATTCCTCCTGCATCGTTTATGGTTGGCAATGGCCCTCTATGTGCCAAGTCTAAACAGGGAGGGCATAGAGACGGCTAGTCCTCTGGTTTCAAATCACCTTCAACTCATCTGTCTCTTCTTTGTGGGTCAACTGGGGGGAAAGCTTGGAGGGTTAAGCTCTATTTTGAGCTCATTTCCTCTGTTTCTTTTCCTATTTGGCTTCCCTCTGTGACTTGGCACACACAAAAAGCTTATGCTGTCCTACGGAGATTAGTTCCCAGATGGCAAAGTGTTAACGAAATGGGGTATGTGCATGGCCTTCAAGTGCTCTATTTATGGGGATCAGTGTTTTAGATGCAAACTATGGTTGTGTGAATCTTAAGCTTGGTTTAAACATTATACTGACATGGCAAAAGCACTCAGTTGTGGGACTTTGCACTCACAGTGTCTTATTGAAACCGGGCTGTTTCCCATGCAAAGTACTATGCATGGGGTAACAGTTCAGTTTAAACGTGACACTGTGTGAGTGTAAAATCCCAGAAGAAGAAGAAGAAGAAGAAGAAGAAGAAGAAGAAGAAGAAGAAGAAGAAGAAGAAGAAGAAGAACAAGAAGAAGAAGAAGAAGAAGAGGA
>NW_015167200.1:18929-28361 GCF_001447785.1 Gekko japonicus
TCTGACACAAACTGCTCTTTTTCAAGGTCAGCTGTGCCAGAGCTTGTGACTGACCCAAGGTCACACCAGCAGGTGCAAGTGGAGGAGTGGGGAATCAAACCCGGTTCTCCCAGATTAGAGTCCGCACACTTAACCACTACACCAAACTGGCTCTCACCAGAATGCTGTTGCCTCACCAGCCTCAATTTAAATCAGACTGTAGACAAGACAACCCTCTTCACTCCATGATCAGGGTAACAGATTGTGCTATGTCCGTAACATTTGTATGTTTGTGATGGTGTGAAGTCCCTGCCCTCTTCCTGTTCTGCAACCAGTTGAGCCTTTTAAATGAGACACAAGTATGGCATGACGCACCAGCACATCTCCGACTGTAAGCAATGCAAGACCAGAAGGCATAACTTGCCACAGGGCAAGTCCAAACCAGAAATACCACAAGAGTCTAAGAATAGCACAGGGTGTCCATATATACGCCTCATCAACATGACTGAAACAGCAAGACGGCAGCCACCCTGCATAAAAACAACTTGTTTATCTGGTCAGGATCAGCAGGGAGGGCAAGGTTAGCAAGAGAGGGAGTGGTAGCAGAAAGCATTAAAAAAATTCTCCTGCATTGGGCCAAAAGTCCATGTAGTCCAGCATTCTGTTTCTTCCAGTGGTCAGACAGATGCCTCTAGGAATGTACAAGTAAGACACAAAAGCACAAGCCTTTCCCAGATGTCTGTCCACAGTATGTGGTTTCAGGAGCACATTGCCTCTGCTACAAAGAAGGGCTGCCAACTGTATCCCTGCAGTCTGCATATAGCTAACATACACAGTCTCCACTGGAACCCACTGGGAAACCATAAGCCAGTTGAAATTTAGGGTAAAGGTAAAGGTTTCCCTTGCTCGAAAGCCAGTTGAATTTGACTCTAGGGGGCGGTGCTCATCTCCGTTTCCAAGCCGAAGAGCCCGCGCTGTCTGAAGACATTTCCATGGTCATGTGGCTGGCATGACTAGACGCCGAAGTGCACGGAACGCTGTTACCTTCCTGCCGAAGCGGTACCTGTTTATCTACTTGCAATTTCTTGCTTCCGAACTGCTAGGTTGGCAGAAGCTGGGGCCAGAGACAGGAGCTCACTCCGTCACGCGGCACTCGGGTCTCGAACTGCTGAACTACCGACCTTCCGGTCTGCAGTTCAGTGTCTTAACCACTTGAGCCACCGCAGCCCCGAGTTGAAATATAGCCAAAAGCGTTTTGTAAAACAGGCAGCACAATCCTGAGAGCGGCTGCGGTGGTGGCGGGCAGCCAGCGACTCAAAGGCAGCAACATTGGTCTGCTCTCTCTGTACATTCTGCAGGGGGAACTAACAGGACGGCAAGCATGCCGGAGTCCATAGCAACTCATGCAACACCCACCAATCAGACGACAGCAGCCGATGATACCCCTGTGAGTGGCACACAGAGGCACAGCCAATTGCCACCTGCCAGTCTGTCCACTGCCCCGCAGTGGCACTCCCACCCCTCACAAACAGCCTGAGAAGAGAAGGCCCAGCAACAGCACAGACCCAACAGAGGCATGTGGCCCATGTGCCTCCCTCAGCCTGCTAAAAAATTTATATACGGGGAGCGGTGGCACAGGGAATTTATCCTCTGGTTAAACATCTGAGCTGAACAGGACTGCTGTCAGTTCTAGCCCCGCGCTGGTGTGAGCAACCAGCCTTGTCCCCAACTCGCCGTCCACCCAGTGGTTCGAAAGCTTCGGTGAGTAGATAAAATGGGTACCACTCCTTAGAGAGGGTGGGCACACTAAACCCCTGGTGGGGGTGGTGTTAGCCGACAAGCAGAAGGTCCGCGCATAAGATCAAAAGCAGAGAGAGATCTACGCAGCATCAAAAAAGTAGCCTGTAATGGGCCATTCCAGCCAGATAGTGGCAGTGCTATACTGCGACTGAGAAAAATGCTGACGCCATCAAGCAATGCTGAGTGAGAATGCTGCCGGAACATGTCTGAAGCTTACAGCTGACCAAACTCCCCGTCGACTGCGAAAATGTGTGTGAATTAAAAAGTTGTCCTCCCTTACCTCTATAATTGTTAGTCCCGTGTGAATTCATGAGTAACTGTAAATCGCTCAGAGCCGGCAGCTCTGCAAGGATTGAGCGATCAATAAATTGAAAGATGATGATGATGATTATTATATTGGTTCCACCTCCAGACCTATAAGAATAAGAATTTACAGAACATAAACCTAAACTGACGGCTCAAAATCTAGATTCCCCATTGATCAATCATTTCAGGAATTTTAATCATAACTTTGATAGCTTCCAATATATTGTGCTGGAAATTGGGCAGAGAGTTCTCGGATTGGAAACGCCATCTTCTGCAGAGAGAAATGTGTTTTGTTTTTAAACAGTTTTATTTTTTAAAAGACAAACATACATACATACATACATATAAGTAGGCAGGGGTCATTTCCTGCAGGAGCGCACAGGAGCGGAGCTCTGGCAGTAAAGAGCCCAGGGGGCGGGCACATGCAACAAGCCCCACCCCCTGCTCCGCTCCCAGGTGTCCCAAGTCATGAGGAGCAAGAAGCAGCCAGGTAAGTTGCAGTGGGCGTTGGCTTCTGACACACTTCCAGTGATGTCAGGGGGTGTGGCGTATGCAAATACGTTATGCTAATGAACTCCTGCACCTCTTTTTCTACAAAATGACCCCTGTAAGTAGGAGGTTCAATTTACACATTATTTTATCTGTTAAGTTACCTCATACAATCGTCAACCGAATTGTCACCAGTATGATGTGATACAAGCCTTGGAATATATGTTGTTTTATGCTTTGGCACATGGTGCCCTATTGTAAGCCGCCCTGAGCCCGCTTGCGGGGAGAACAGGGTAGAAATGTAATAATAAATAAATAAATATAAATAAAGAAATACATAAATGGAGATGAATGGTTATCCACAATTATAAATATCTATGGTGTTTTACATGGTATTTTCCATGTGGACTTTTCTCCATGTGGGCTTTTATGTATATGGGCTTTTTTCCACGTGGGCTTATTTCCATGTGGCCATTTTTCCACATGGGCATTTATGACAGTGGGGTTTTTTCTGTGGGCTTTTTTCCTGTGGGTTTTTTTCCGGTCACCAGCTGGAACACACAAAGAACCAAAAGATACAATCTGACTATCAACAGCTGAGGCACTTCTCCACAAGTTTAATGGACTTCATCCTCAGTTGTAGGTGTAAGTACAGTTCTTTAACCTAGAACATTCTATAACATGGATTCCCAGCTGGTACAACACCACACGACAGAACTTCTATACTTTATTTATTTATTTAAGGATTTTTATTCCACTCTCCCCAAATGGACTCAAGGCAGATCACGACAAATTGAGTCAACTTGGGGATACAAATCAAGTCAACTTGGGGATCCAAGTTGGCAATTTCCATATAAACAGCAGTAACTCCCCCCCATTGCATGTTTTGAGTACTTGTAAGAAACTAAAACATTACTTCATCTTCTAGATACAAAACATTTTTGTTTTTATTTAAGGGAGGGGGAAGAGAAGGGAGACCCCATGTCTCTATCTCTCTTCCTGTATGCTTCCCCTTCAAAGTTAAGTATAGTATCATAGAAACGTCAGTTTAACCACTCTGGTCAGAGGAATGCTGAAGTGTAGAACATCTGTAAAAATGAAACTTCCTGGGGCTACTGACTGACTAAACGCATTCTTCTGTGGCTACTGCATTTTTGCTACAACTTTATGGCTTAACAGCACTGTATCTTCTGATACAAAATCAAATTACCGCTCACTCTGCTCCAATCCAGACCACTTTGGGGTGTAGTGAGAGTCATGTAGAATTCCTTAGAGAAGCAACTACAGAGGCTGGTAGGACTGTAACATGACTACTTTTCATTATGAATAACTAGGAGAAAGGCCCGTTGCAGCCATTAATGCAACGGGCGCTAGCGGGTGTGTGGGGGTGGTCTGGGTCCGCGCGTCGCCGGGGCACCCCCTCCCCCCCGTCGCAGGCGCCCCGGAGCGTGGCCCTGGCTCGCACAGGCGACTAACCTTTTAAAGTGGTGCCTGCGAGAAGCGAAGGGCATGGGGAGGCTGACCTCGGCGGATCGTGTCCTGTCACCGCACGGTCCAGGCCAGACGTGGAGAGGGCGGGTGTTGGGCGAAACGGGAGCTCCTCGCAGCCGAGGCAAGGCGGGCAGGAAGGGGATGTGTCCGCCGCCGCCTCGAAAGGCGAGGGAGCAGTGGCGGTTGGGGTCAGTGGCAGCGGTCGTGGGGGGCTTGCCTGGCCCCCAAGGGAGGCAGGTGGTGGTCTTGGGGGGACTTGCCACCGCGTGTCGCTGGAGCGCGCCGTTGCTCGGCTTGGCCTCCCGTCCGAGGCGGGCAGGCGGGACCGGGCCTGAGGCTTTGGGCCGACTGCAGGCCTGGCTGGCCGCCTCAGGAAGAAGTGCGGCCGGCCAAGGAGTCCTCTCCGCCGCGTCCTGCGCCCGGCGCACGCGGCAATGAGGATCCCCTGAGGCCCTAGCTCCTCCCCGCCCACCCACACACCCAGCCCCCGGGCACGCAGAGCGGCAGCCGAGTCAGACGGCGAAGCGGGGGCGGCGGAGCGGGGCCCGGTCCCCCCCGCAGAAGTGGCCGCAGTTACCGTGGCGCAGGGCTCGGCGGCACAGGGAAGGTGGACGCGGCAAGCCCCTTCCCGGCCGGCTTGGCTAGTGGGGGGGGGGAGTGCTCCAAGGTGGGAGTTAGGCACGACGTCCAGGGCATGCTGACGGACAGGGCATTCATCCACACACTGTAGGTGCGCATTTGCGTGCCTCTGCGTCTTACTCAATTATTATAAAGGGGAGATTATTACATATAATTTCTTAATTTCTCATCGGTATATAACAGTATCTTATCAATTTTTGTTATTTTTTAATAAAAACTTATTTGTTTGTTTTTAGCATATCTTGATTCTATTTGGATTCTTTCCCACCAACTTAAATTAAGATTGTCTGTTGCTTTTAATTCGTTTTTATTATCCAACAAATCTTCATATCTTAAGAGTACATTTTTTTGAAGTAAGTTTGGGTTTGTAAACGTTTTTAATGGTGAAGTCCATTTTGGTATCTTGGTATAGAAAAGTCTTTTAAGTTCTTCCCATATTTTCAACAGGGATCTTCTAATGAGATGTTGTTTAAAATATTTATGAGTATCAGCTTTCCCATAACAAATAAAAGCATGCCTTCACAATAATAATTCATGTCCCTCTAATGTTAATAATCAAGTATTTTCTAATGTAATCCATTATTTTAACCACGTCAGTGATGAAGCTCTATAATATAAAAGCGAATCTGCCAATACAAATCCCACTCTTTCTTTTGCATCTTGTAACGCTTTCAAATTTTAGCACCGCATGTATCTCAATGAGGCAGACTTGCTGATCAGAAAGCTGCCCCGTGCTGTAGGCTCCAGGAGCTGGGCTGGAACAAGTGAGTGAATGGAGTGGCACAGGTCATGCTCCCAGGTCTCCTTGATGAATCAACACCTGCATAGATCCCGTCCACTGACAGGACTCTCCCTGGACTTGCAGGCTGAGACAAACCCAACAGCCAAGCCAGGAGACACCCAGAACAGGCAAGGTGGGATTGCAGACTCTAGGCTCAGGAACAGAGTTTGGCAGCTGGGTGGAGTCAGTCACATCAATAAGCCCTGCCTGGGGAAAGGAGGTAGCTGCAGCTCAGAAGGGCTTCAGGGCACTTCAGGCTTGGTGAAGGGGTAGTGTCATGGATCAGCTGGGCACAGCCAACCCTGAAGAGGCAGAAGTGGAAAAGGGCAGGCGAGGGAGGTCCTGGCTCACAGTCAGTGGCAGGAAAAAGATAAGTGTGGAACTAAGACTTTGTAATGACTACTGTGCTCTGAACAAAATCACTATTAGGGACCATGATCCATTGCACTTAATTCCTGAACTCTTGGAACGCCTACAGGGAGCCAAGATCTATACCAAGTTGGACCTCTGAGGTGCTTATAATCTGGTATGCATTTGCCAGGGTGATGAGTGGAAGACCACATTCAACACAAGATACAACAGCTCCGGCTGTGTTCCAAGCAGTTTATGAACAATATTTTATGTGACCTCTTGGACCAGTTTGTCATAATTTGTCTTGATGACATACTGATTTACTCCACAAACCTGGCAAAACACACCGAGCATATATGCACAATATTGCAGAGATTATGACAGCATGGTCTGTTTGCCAAACTGGAAAAAATGTGCATTTGATTTACAGCCAGTGGAATTCCCGGGTCACCTAATCTCTCCTCAAGGGATTAAAATGGATCCCAAAAAGGTTGAAGCTGTACTTTCCGGGCAGGACCCACGGACCCAAAAAGACGTTCAGCGCTTTCTGAGTGTTGCTAATTTTTATCAGCATTTCATCCCGGAATTTGCCTCCATAACAGGACCCTAGATGAGACTCCCGCGGCCCTGAGAGCCTTTCCAGTGGACACCTGAAGCATTCCGAAGTCTTAAGGCTCAATTAGCCTCAGAACCCCTCCTGCACTATCCAGACCCTCAGTTATCCTTCATTGTGGACAGGGGTCATTTCGTAGAAAAAGAAGTGCAGGAGCTCATTAGCATAACTCATTTGTATATGCCACACTCCCTGACATCACCGGAAGTGTGTCAGAAGGTAACACCCACCGCTTAGGCCCCACTGGACTATTTTGGATTGCTAGCTATTGGGGAGCGGGGAACGTGCATAGCTTGTACCTGACTAAAATCTGGTCTTAAAGGTGCCACTGGATTGTTTTGGACTGGGGGACCGGGTGGGAGCTCTGCAACTTACCTGGCTGCTTCTTGCTCTGACTGAGGGCTGGTGGGAGCAGGGGGTGGGGCTTGTTACATGTGCCCACCCCCTGGGCTCTTTACTGCCAGTGCTCCGCTCCTGTGCGCCCCTGCAGGAAATGGTCCCTGACTGTGGAAATGATGGCTCCAGCACAGCGATTGGAGCTGTGCTCTCCCAGCAAGAAGCGTCCACAAATGTATTATGTCTCGGTGCATATTATTCCCATCAGGTCACCCCAACGGAGAAAAACTATGCTATTTGGGAACAAAAGCTACTTGCTATCAAGGCTGTGTTTGAGGTGTGTCAACATCATTCGGAAGGAGCCCAACATCCAGTGCAGGTGCACAGATCACCAGAACCTGGAACACCTCCCAGTCAAGATCCGGGCCCTATTACAGTTCCACAGGTCCTGCAAGACAGAGCTTTTCCACCGAGCTTTTTGTTGAGGCGGTGCGCACCCCCTGTTCCCTCCTGGCTATCTCCCCTCCAGTGGCCTGGACCCTGATATCGGGGCACTGCTGATCTTCACATAAGCTGATTGACATTGGAGCCAACTGTTGCTCAGCATTTTAGGGTTTTATTGTTTTAAACTGTTTTTACTGGTTGTCTTAATGCTGTTGTAGTAAAAACGGTCGTAAACCGCCTTCAGCCCACTCACGGGGAGGGTGGTATATAAATAAAATAAAATAAATAAAAACCACCTGCAGATAGCCAGATGATTGAATCAGAGACATATTCAACTTCAAGATCACTTACAAAATGAACGGGCAGACGCCCTTTCCTGGAAGCCGGAATACGCCAGCTCTCTAATGGAGGAATAACTAATAGCCATGATCTTGCCCTCCTGAAGCATTTGCTGCCATTCAACACCCACTGTCACTCCAAGACCAGATCTGGATTTAGCAAAAGCAAGATCCATTCACCCAAAAGCACTTCCAAAGCCTCCAGGGTCCAAGCACCAATAGGTAAGCTGGGTTCACTGAAGACCAAGTTATTCTTACCCACCGAGGTCAAGTATATGGACCACCTGGGCCACTAAGAGCAGAGGTGCTACAACTAGTCACAACACTAAACCTGCTGGACTACAGATCTGCGCGTTCCCCCCTCCCATAGCTAGCAATCCAAAACAGTCCAGTGGAGCCTGAGTGGTGGGTGTTGCCTTCTGACACACTTTCAAGTTCCAGAGTGTTTATTGAGATGTTTGCTTATGTTACTGTTAATGTTACTTTTAAAATAAATATCATATTAATTATGTTAATTATGAAAAGTATGGAATTGGAAACTTTTCTTAAAAATAATGTTTCTGCTGTTGGGTGTGGCCTATTATGCTAATGAGTTCCTGCTGGGCTTTTTCTACCAAAAAAGGCCCTGGGGGTTGCTAACTTCCAGAGAGGGCCTGGAATTCTCCCTAATTCTCCAGACTGCAGAGATCAGCTCCCCTGGAGGAAATGGCTAAACTTCCTCCCCAAACTCTGCCCTTCACAGGCACTACCTCCAAATCTCCAGGAATCCCCCAAGATTGAATTGGCAACCCTAACTATTCATGAAGATGTCTGTATAAGCCTAGACATCCCCCCCCCCCGATATAAAATTCAAATGTGTCTACAAAGGAATGTTACTTTGGTAGCCGACTAAGGTATGATCAATATCTCTGATTGACTACTGGACCAATCATTGATGAGCACTGTCCCATTTCAAAATTCTTATACTCATGAAAGTGTGCTATACTGATCCAGGTGGGCCACTGTGTTGGTCTGAAGCAGTATAGCCAGTTTGGTGTAGTGGTTAAGTGCGCGGACTCTAATCTGGGAGAACCAGGTTTGATTCCCCACTCCTCCACTTGCACCTGCTGATGTGACCTTGGGTCAGTCACAAGCTCTGGCACAGCTGTCCTTGAAAAAGAGCCAGCCGCTCTGAGACTCCGAGTGAAGGGCGGGGTATAAATCCAATCTCTTCTTCTCTTCTTCTTCTTCTAGAACAAATGTTGAGTCCAGTGGCACCTTTAAGACCAGCAAAAGTTTATTCCTCTGAGGAAGTATGTGTGCATACCGTGAATAAACTTCTCTTGGGTGGAATCTGCATTGGTATTTTCCACTGCTTCGGCTACGCTCTCCCTCCGTCTCCTAAAAAGATATCCACATCTCTTTAGGTTTCACTCTCCTACTGCACTGTTATAATTTCTGCCGTCTGCACTGTTTTATTGCCCTATGGTTTCGGCTCCGTTGTAATTGTGGCTTCTCGTGGACGCAACCTGATGTGGTTAAAAGCACTCTAAGCCCCCCCCCCCAGCACTAATCAGAGGCTTATCTGCTGTTTACCTTCTGACAGCACACAGAGGAATGTAAGAAACTTTCCCCTTGTTTGACAGGCTAAGAGTGAATGATTTTATCTTGTTTTGTGATTTTTATATTGTCTGAAAAGTTAGAGAAAGACCCCTTCTACATACATACATACATACATTCTGCAAAGTAAACACCCAGTCTTTACCGTTTTTTGGCTATTTTTGCTTTCTTGTTTGAACCAAAAGCTGGGCAAAACTGAAAGCTGAGAAGATCCTTCTCTTTGAATGTAAAGAGAAGTTTATGGCTTGTTGGCTTGTTGCCTTAAG
>NW_015167200.1:29055-45383 GCF_001447785.1 Gekko japonicus
CCGCTTCCCAGATGTTGCGGTGAGATCGCGCCCGTTTGCTGCGCCCCCGATCCGTCCCTCTCCCGGCCCAAAACCTTCCGTGTGACCAGGGCCTACGTGTTACCTGAGAGAAAGGAGGACAGGGGAATCAGGTTTTGCTTGTCTTGTGAGATATCCCCACCAGCTTGCTTTTTTACATATGGGGAGACAAGAATGCCCTCATATTAAGACTAGTCCTTATTGATCAAGACATACGAGGCAAAATGTCTAAGTAGGCGGTCCAGTTGTTTTGCCAGAAACAAGCTTGCTGGCCTCCCCCCTTCCATTGTTCTTGCCAATGTGGGAAGTCACAGCTTTGACTGACTTACTAGTTACATCACTCTCGGACAAGGTTTACTATTCTCCGAAAAGAAAACATGAGCAAACCCTGGCATGAGCTAGTGGTGAGATAAAAATATGCTTCGTCGGACTTCCGGCCATGGCGGTGCGAATGGCGGTCGCTCTCTCGGGTGCTCCTGGAGGCGATCAGCCCACACGCGGATTGGGGGGGTATCCGCACAAGCGGAGACCCTAAGGAGCCTTGGGTAAAGGCTCCGAAACAGGGGGCGCACCGGGGAGTAGCCTCTTTACCGACCCGAAGGTCAGGAAATTGAGGCTTTCCCCTTGCCCCGACAGCCCCGCCGTGCTATGCCCCGAATGGGGACTTAGCAACGCCACCGGACCATCGGAGTGGTAAAGCGATGAACCATAAAAGAGAGAGATGTAGCTAGATGTCTAGCTACAAACTGTGAGTTGACGATCGAAAAAGAAAAGGTTTTAAGCTCACCTCCCCCCCCCTGTTTGAATAACAGAAAGAGACTGTTTTAACCAAGAGAAGAGGGGGAGGGTGAAAAATTGAAAAATGAAAGTTACCTTTTTGGGAGATTTGTTAAAGCGAACTAAAGGGAGTGTTTCCCAGGCTGCGCGGCACGAACTTTTGAAAAGTAAACAATAAAACAAAGATGTCGGGGCAAAAGAGATTCCCGGACAAGCAGACGAAGAAGATAACAGGAACTTCCGGTTCTAGTGCCCGCCCTGGAGAGCAGGCTGTCAATCAACAAGAAAGCGAGATGCTTCGCCCTCTACTGGACCAAATGCAGAAAATCAATCAAACGTTGCAAAGCATGGAAAGTGCCCTTAGCAACCAACAGAAACAATTTACACAGCTAAGAAGATGGAGGAAATTGCACAGAAGTGTCTGGTATCATTGCACAGAAGTGTCTGGTATCAATGGAGGACACACAAAAAATCAAGAAGAAGGTCAACAAAATTGAAAAACATCAAGAAAAACAAGACAATAAATTATTGATGCTGCAAATGGAAAAATCTAATTTAACTCTCCGATTTCAAGGCATAAAAGAGATGGAAAAAGAAGATCTCAGGAGTATCCTGAAGAGTGCTTTGGCACCACTGACTGGCAGGGAAGCGGATAAATTAAGCGATGAGATGGATTTGGCCTACAGAGCCTACTCCAACTTTACAAAGAAAAATAACCTGCCAGCAGAAGTGGTAGTCAATTTACTAAACAGCATACCAGAGATCAAATTTTGAGAGCGACATCTGCAACGCCTTTGGAGAGCAAACTATAAGAATTTTGAAAGATGTTGCATTTGAAATTCGTATAAAGCGGAAAGCTTATAAAGGACTGACCACATTCTTGAGAAACCATCAAATCAATTATAGATGGTTGATTCCAGAAGGACTTACTTTCAAATTTGAAGAGAAAAGAGAGAAGATTGACTCCATTTTCAAAGCTCAAGACTTTTTGAAGAGGCATGCCAGTTCAGAGGAAGAAGCAGAACTCGCAAAATTGGAAGTACTGAGCGGAGAAGAAGACAGCGGCTTGGAGAGGGAGGACATGAAACCGGAAGAAGAAGGAGCAGTTAAAGGTCCATCTTATAACTTGAGAGATGTAAAAGGAAGAAACCCCAAGAATTGAAGATTTGTTCGGAGAGCGCATTAAAGGACTCTATTAACCCAAAAGGACACTACTAAAACTACTAAAAATTTTGTTATTTACAGGTCAAGATGAAAGACGATCAGTCAAACACAGAAGAAGCTGAAGAACTTATTGTTACTAATAAAAGACTAACTTACTAATGAAGATACCACTCACCACTTTTCTTAATCCCGCTGTATACCCTCCCCCTTTCTGAAAATTTTAAAGCAATAAAATTCTCTCCTCTTTAGGAGAGTTAACTATATTAAAAAAAAATGCTTCGTCTGATCCTTCCTTGACTTTTTGTGACTTGCCAGGAGTAGATGCAAAGCCACTGGTGATGATAAAAGAATGAATACAGTTGACATGCATAATGAGTTAACAACCTACTTCACCTGCAATTAGGCTATTTGGATTTGGAACTGGAGTAAGGCAGCCCTTAGTGTACTTCCTGTTTCGCTTCCTGTTTTCCAGACACCACTGCTCATCACATCGGAATGAGGAAGCACCCCTGTGATGCTCTTAAACAAATGCTTAGCCTATTACAGTGTATATGGAAAACAACTTTTAAAAAATCCTTATTCTTCCTCAATCACAAAGCAGCTTAACGTTGAACTATATACTCTGCTGATGTCTGTAGCATCTGCATTTTCATGGAAATTTAAACACTCCTCTTTCCACAGTCTTCCCCTAATGGACACTTCATCCCTTTCATATACTAAAGAAATGGCACTTGAAAAGCTCGTTCTGTTCTGAAGGCCATAAAGAGTGACCCTGTCATAATGACGAGAACAATCTATAGCTGTCCTTTTAACATTGCCTCCTTGAAAATATTCAACATAACAACACTAAATTTTTCAGTGAGAAGAAAACTGGATTTAACAATTTTTAAAAAGCCGAAGGTATGACACACACAGTAGCAGGGACATGTTCCACCACAGCAATAAAATTGTGTCAAAGGTGTGAAGGAATTTTGCACGTATCATGAAAGTTACGCTCTCAAGCAGGACTGAGATTCTTACAATGGTCTTTAAATTGTAAGCCTATGTTATTGATACATTTTAAAAATGTTACATAGGGTTGCCAGTACCCAGGTCCCAGCGGGGATTCCCCCACTTTTCGGGGCTTAAGAACATAAGAACATAAGAGATGCCAATGTTGGATCAGGCCAAAGGCCCATCCAGTCCAACACTCTGTATCACACAGTGGCCAGAAATACCAGTGCCATCAGGAGGTCCACCAGTGGGGCCACCAGTGGGGCTTCTGCCTGCCACCGGCCAGCGTGCCACATCTGGGCACAACATCCGGACAAAACAGGCTGTGCTGGCAACAGCCATGTCTGGGCATGACGTCCCCAACACAATGATATCACCCGGAAGTGACATCGTGTTGGAAGTGTTGCATGCGATGTTCTAGTATGAGGGCAAAACTCTATGGTAAATTTGGTCTATGTTTTATGTTTTATGCAAAATTAATTTTTAAAAAGTTAATTGCAAAAAAAATAAATCTGGTTTAAAACCGTAGAGTTTTGCCCTTAAACCAGAGCATTGTCACACAACATCACTAACATGATGACATCATTTTCAAGGGACATTGTTATGTTGGTGACATCCTGGAATGTCCCCCGTAATCCCCCTGCTGGCATGGGGAGGGGACCTGGCAACCCAAATGTTACATTCCTCCTTAACACCTAACTCAGATCTCAGAGAATGGGTACTTAAGCATGATGCTCTGTTGGATAGATGCTCAATTTTAAAATCACAGTCTGCTACCTGGTTTAAATCATTTAAGAATGATCATTTGAGATCACCTTACCTGATTAATATAGATAATCATAACCTTAGAGCAGCTTTCACATCTCTGCACTTTGAATCAATGCCTACGGCCGTATTGGTTGGCCACTATAGTAGAACCAGGGGTCTCCCCGAGCCCTGAAAAAATGCCTGCAACCCTAAAGTCGGATTCGACTGGCTTTCGAGCAAGGGAACCTTTTCCTTTACTTGTACAATGGTGCGTCTCGCTGCCTTGGGGAAGGCTGCCTGGAAGGATATGCTGCATGCTCCTTTGCTTTTGCCAGTGCATCCTCGCTCTAGTGCAGAGGAGGCTCCCCCCCCCGCTGAAGGGGAGCCCAGGTTTGCCCCTTCCCACCATCCTGATACCTTTCTCTGCCTTCCTCGCCGAGCTCCCCGCAAGTCTCAGGACGGAAAGGTGGCCTTGGAAACTCCCGAAAACCCCAAACCTCATCGTCGTCCTCAACGGCCACAACAGGGCGGGAACAACAACCGTGTCTGCCACCGCTCACCTTACAAAGCCTCTCCAAATGAGTGCCGAAAATCTTTCCCGTTATGAAAAAGATTACATTTATGGCCCAGCGGCTCCCGACATTGGGACTGTGTCCGCTCGTAGCCCAGCTCCGCCAGGGCTCGGGAGACGCGCTCGCACATGGCTGGCCCGGGGGTCTTGCTGCTGAAGACGGTGCCGACGCGCCTCTACCAGCTGTTCGTTGCCCCACACGGCGATCAGCGCGTGCCCCGGCAGGCAGCCGTCGTGGCGGTGCCGCTGGGCGAGATGGAAACAGACGGTGAGGCTCTGCCACGGCCCCGGCACCACCGCCACAGCCTTCCCTCGAGCCAGCCGCGGCCCCGTCGAGATCGCCGCGGCAACAGAACCCAGGCTGGCGGGGCTGAGCAGGGAGGCGCCGCTGGGCGTGGAAGGGTTGGAGAGGCTCGGGTTGTCGTCGCTGAGTGCCCCGGGCGAGCTGGGCGACAGCACCTCCATCTTGGGGATCTTCAGCGGTGGGGAGCTGTGAGGAGCCACAGGGCGCCGCCATATTGGAGCTGCCAAAGCAGTGGGAGGCGCACATGCGGTGCTGGCTGCAGTGGATCACACGAGACTCGGGGGAAGCGCAGGGAGGGGTGGCCGGGGGAAGGGGCTTGGTCATGTGACCGCCCCGCCCCCTGGCCTCCTCACTCCCGGAGCTGCGTTCCGGAGCGCTCCCCCCCCATGAGACCCCTGGGTTTAAGGGACTAGATTTGATAGACAGAGTGCCTGAAGAACTATGGACATTGTACATTGTTCATGACATTGTACAAAAGACAGCAATCAGCACCACCCCAAAGAAAAAGAAATGCAAGAAAGCCAAGTGGCTGTCTGATGAGGCTTTTCAAATAGCTGAGGAAAGAAGGAAAGTGAAAGGCAAAGGTGAAAAGAAAAGATTTACCCAACTGAATACAGATTTCCAGAGAACAGCAAGGAGAGATAAGGAAATCAAGGGAACTTTCTGTGCAAAGCTGGCTTTGATAAAAAACAAAAATGGTAGGAACCTAACAGAAGCAGAAGAGATTAGGAAAAGATGGCAAGAATACACAGAAGAACTATACAAGAAGGACCTCAATGTCCTTGACAACTACAACGGTGTGATCACTGATCTCAAACCAGACATCATTGAGTGCGAAGTCAAGTGGGCCTTAGAAAGCATTAAAAACAACAAAGCTAGCAGAGGTGATGGTATCCCAGCTGAGCTATTCAAAGTCTTAAAAGATGAAGCTGTTAAAGTGCTGCACTCAATATGCCAGCAAATTTGGAAAACACAACAGTAGCCACAGGATTGGAAAAGGTCAGTTTACATTCCAATCTCAAAGAAGGGCAATGCCAAGGAATGTTCATACTATTGGACAATTGCACTCATTTTACATGCTAGCAAGGTCATGCTCAAGGTCCTACAAGCTGGGTTTCAGGAGTACATAGATAGAGAACTGCCAGAAGTACAAACTGGGTTTCGAAGAGGTAGAGGAACTAGAGAACAAATTGCCAACATTCGCTGGATTATGGAGAAAGCAAGGGAGTACAAGAAAAACATCTACTTCTGCTTCAATGACTACGCTAAAGCCTTTGATTGTGTGGATCACAACAAAGTCTGACAAGTCCTTATAGAGATGGCAGTACCATACCACCTCACATGTCTCCTGAGAAACCTGTATAAGGGTCAAGAAGCGACAGTTAGAACCGGATATGGAACAACTGATTGGTTTAGCATAGGAAAAGGAGTGCGACAAGGATGTATATTGTCACCCTGCTTATTTAATTTATATGCAGAGTACATCATGCGAAATGCTGGCCTGGATGAATCACAAACTGGAATAAAGATTGCCAGGAAAAACATCAACAACCTCAGATACGTACACTAAGAACATAAGAGAAGTCAATGTTGGATCAGGCCAATGGCTCATCTAGTCCAACACTCTGTCACACAGTGGCCAAAAATACCAGGTGGCATCAGGAGGTCCAGCAGTGGGGCCAGGACACTAGAAGCCCTCCCATTATTGCCCCCCCCAAGCACCAAGAATACAGAGCATCACTTGCCCCAGCCTGAGAGTTCCTATCGATACCTTGTGGCTAATAGCCACTGGTGGACTTCTGCTCCATACGCTTATCTAATTCTCTCTTGAAGCTGTCCATGCTTGTAGCCGCCGCCACCTACTGTCGCACTGAATTCCATGTGTTAATCACTCTTTGGGTGAAGAAGTATTTCTTTTTATCTGTTTTAACCTGACTGCTCAGCAATTTCATTGAGTGCCCGCGAGTTCTTGTATTGTGAGAAAGGGAGAAAAGTACTTATTTCTCAACCTGCTCTATCCCATGCATAATCTTATAAACCTCAGTCATGTCACCCCTCAGCTGTCGTTTCCCCATGCTAAAGAGCCCCAAGTGTTTTAACCTTTCTTCATTCGGAAAGTGTTCCAACCCTTTTATCATTCTAGTTTTCTGCACTTTTTCCAATGCTATAATATCCTTTCTGAGGTGTGGTGACCAGAACTGTACACAGTACTCCAAATGAGGTCACACCATTGATTTATACAGGGATATTATGATACTGGCTGATGTGTTTTCAATTCCCTTCCTAATAATCCCCAGCATAGCGTTGGCCTTTTTTATTGCCGTTGCACAGTGTCTCGACATTTTCATTGAGTTATCTACTATGACTCCAAGATCTCTGTCTTGGTCAGTCTCTCCCAATTCGGATCCCATCAGTGTGTATTTATATTTAGGATTTTTGGCTCCACTGTGCATCACTTTGCACTTGGCCACATTGAACCCCATTTGCCTGACGCCCACTTGCCCATCCTCAACAGATCCCTTTGGAGTGCCTCACAATCCTCCCTGGTTCTCACCACCCTGAACAACTTCGTGTCATCTGCAAATTTAGCCACTTCACTGCTTACTCCCAACTCCAAATCATTAATAAACAAGTTATAAAGCATCGGACTGAGTACTGATCCCTGTGGTACCCCACTGCTTACCACCCTCAACTGAGAAAATTTCCCATTTATACTCACTCTGTTTCCTATTAATTAGCCAGTTTTTGAGCCACAAGAAGACATCTGTCTATCTTGTGACTATTGAGCTTACTTAAGAGCCTTTCATGAGGAACTTTATCAAAAACTTTCTGGAAGTCAAGGTAAACGTCTATTGGGTCCCCCTTTTCCACATGTTTGTTCACTCCCTCAAAAAACACTTAACAGGTTAGTGGGACAAGATCTTCCCTTACAGAACCCATGCTGAGTCTTCCTCAATAGGTTTTGTTCATCAATGTGCCTACTAATACTTTCCTTAATATCAGTTTCTACCAGCTTACCCGGTATCGATGTCAGACTGACTGGCCTGTAATTTCCCGGATCTCCTCTGGAACCCCTTTTAAAGATGGGAGTTACATTAGCTACCTTCCAGTCCTCTGGAATGGAGGCAGATTTTAGTGAAAGATTACATATTTTTGTCAGGAGTTTCACAAGTTCACATTTGAGTTCTTTCAGAACTCTCGGATGTATACCATCCGGGCCTGGTGATTTATCAGTTTTTAAGTTGTCTATCAGTAGAAGGTAGTAGGACTATCAGTTGGAGGTAGTAGGACCTCCTCTCTCATCACCTCAATCTGACTCAGGTCTTTCAACACCCCTCCCGAAATCAGCGATTCTGGAGTGGGCAAGCATTTCTCATCTTCCACAGTGAAGACAGAGGCAAAAAATGCATTCAGCTTCTCAGCCATTTCCCTATCACCCTTCAGTACCCCTTTTACTCCTGGGTCATCCTAGGGCCCTACGGCCTCCCTGGCTGGTTTCCTGCTTCTAATGTATTTTAAGGAAGTTTTATTGTTGGTCTTTATGTGTTTTGCTATATGTTCCTCATATTCCCTTTTTGCCTGCCTCATCACAGACTTGCATTTTATTTGCCACAGCCTGTGTTCACTTTTATCAACCTCACTGAGACTAGCTTTCCACCACTTAAAGGAATCCTTCTTACCTTTTACAGTTTCCATTACTTTGTTTGTTAACCATGCAGGCTTTTTTCTATACCTATTTGTGCCTTTCCTAACCCACATTATATATTTTGGCTTATCTTCTATTATTGTATTCGTAAATATACCCCAATCTTCTCCAATGGTTTTGACCCGTTACAAACTAAGTGTTTACTTAACCTAACCTAAATGATAATGGGCAAGGATTCTTCATATCAGACTAAAATCTTATCTGACCCAGACATTGAAAGGTTTGCCCTAAGAACTACAGAATCATGAACTTTGTACCTATTATGTTGTCTGCTAACAATATCAGACCTACAAGAGGAAAGCCTTCTATATAACAGGCCTTTCTAACATCCTAATAAAATATTACTTAAAGAATAAATCTATAAAAACCAGAGAAATATGAATATGAACAAGCAAGAAGAAAAAACCTATATATGAAAATCTTTATATTCCCATTCATACTACAGGGCTGCCTCTCGCTTTTTGTGCTAAGGTACACATACTTGCATCCCAAATATTTCTGATTAGTGTCACATGTGAGCTCTGTGTATGTAGCATATTGGACGACCTCCCCGCTAGCCATGTTAGAAGGTGCTGGAATTCAGCCACTTAGCAAGAACCGTTTCATTTTCCACCCCCAGTTTAGTTTGGCACTTGCTAGTAACCAGTATGGTGCAGTGTTTCCTCCTGATGTTCCTTTGTGGTTATAAGATGTACTCATTCGTTTGCCTTCTGTGTAGCCTTTTCTTTACGTGTAACACAACAGCAATGAAGTGCACATATTATTTGCCATTTTCTCCATCCAGATACACAAGAATTGTGGCAGGGAAATTATTAGGGACCTCTTTTTGAATATTTGGAAGGGAAAAGCTGTTCTGTTACCTACCTCTTACTGTTGTGAATTAGGGGGACATGACTGGGAAATCAGAAATGGATTCCTGGCAGATCGTAGACGGGTTTGGCCTGGTTTGCCTAGGAGCTGTATACATGTACTACCTGGCTAGTGCTGAACATCTGAGAAATCAGGCTCATGAGTCTAAAGAAAATGACCAAATCACATTTCGGAGTTGACCCCAATCAGAGAAATGCAGGTGTGCAGCCAGTTTCCCCGAATGCTTATACAGGGCAGAAATGAAGTACCACTTAAATCTGGCGAGTTAACAACATGCTACCTATCTGTCAACTTGAGATGGAAGGAAGATTTTTCCTCCAGTACCCCTGGGCTTATAATATTGGGGGGGGGGGGAATGTTTTAGCAGTGCCCTCCAGTAATGTGTCTCTATTTATTTTATTTTGCCTATGCACTGAGCAGCTTGATATTACTTACGCTTAATCATGCTGATGAGAGATAGTATCAGGTGTGCTGGGAGTGTGGCATGGAAACTGTTCCCAGCCTGGGTGTCGCAATAAACCTGGAATACTGGCTCCCGCCGCTCTCCCCTTCCCCTGTATGTAGTGAAGAGAGCATCATATTCCATTTGCCTCTTAATTATTGCAAAGGAGCCTCCAGGCTCCATCTGTCCTCAGGTATAGCCATTGCCAGATGGATCTGCAGTGATCTTGGCTCTCTCATCAGTCCGCACTCTTGTCTCAAAGGAAAAGGTGGGCTTGAGATGCATAAAAGTCAGAAAGGAAAAGTCCTCTCAAAAACTGTGCAGGAGATGCTTGCTTGGTTCTTCTGTTGACCTTTGCAATAAGAAGAGAAGGTGGAGTTCTGATGCTTTGTCTGCAGGCCAGTATTTCAACACCCAAGAAGGGATGGTTTATAGTATAAATTTTATACAATAGCGTTAGCAACCATGCCTCATAAGGTAATGTGTGAACCAGACTTGCAGCTACTTTCACAAAAGTGATGACTACATCTGTTTTTTCATTTCTTATTTCTTCAAATCAAATGAAAAGACTATATTGTCTACCAGGGCTCTTTTTGTAGCAGGAGCTCCTTTGCAAATTAGGCGACACACCCCTAAAGTAGCCAATCCTCCAAGAGCTTACAGTAGCCCCTGTAAGAAGAGCTCTGTAAGCTCTGTAAGCTCTCGGAGTATTGGCTAGGGTGTGTCGTCTAATATGCAAAGCAGCTCCTGCTACAAAAAAAGCCGTGTTGTCTACAATGCACATTTGGTTTGAAAATGGCTCTGGAATGAGCAATCTCGATATATATAAAAGGCTAGCCATGATCCCGACAACTCACCTTCTACCTGATTGGGCTAGCCTCTCAAGGTCATTTGCATACGTGGGCTGATTGGGCCTCGCTCCATTCCACACATCACCCTCTCCTCCCCCCAGCTAGTTGGAACACAGAGGTTGTTTGCATATGCGGCCTGATTGGCCCTCACTTCCAACATTCTAAACAGTTTGCTGTTCCTCCCACCCCCCCATAGCCAGTTGGAACACAGAGATCATTTGTATATGTGGCCTGATTGGCCATTGCCTCCAACTTTCTAAACAGTTTGCTGTTGCTGTTAGGAGTCATTGAATGTATCCTAAGGTAAAATACATCTCCCACTCATCCCCTAAATGCTCACTGGGGTTGCCAATCTCTCTGTGGGGCCTTCTGATAAGGATTGTGGATTTACTACCTTCAGCTCTCGGCTCATGTTAGTCCTTCACTTTAAGTTACAGACCAGCCTCTCAGTCTTGCAGTTAATTGCAGTTGCAATTAATATACGTACAAGGGAATTAAATCCTTATATAAAGATTGTGCAGTATCATGCAGCAGATAATTATATTAAAATCTTTTAGGACATCATTTAGCCTTTCAAAGGACATCAGCAATCCATTCACATTGTATGTGGTAAAGAAAAAAATCCCAATCTTGTTTGTTTATTTATTGTTTATAGACAATCTTTTGTATTTGTTTATGATTAAACATTGCTTCTCATCTATCAGGAATGTTCTAAAGACAGTTTACAATAAGAAATATTAAAACCACAAATCAATAGCAAGAATATTTAAAGCCACAGGATAGAAAAGCAGCTTGTTTTGGGCACTTGTGGCTGGGCCCTGAAGGCATCATGAGAAGAAAAGTGGCACTTTTGCCCAGGGGTCATTTTGTAGAAAAAGAGGTGCAGGAGCTCATTTGCATAACTCATTAGCATAACTTCTTTGCATATGCCACACCCCCTGACATCACCGGAAGTGTGTCAGAAGGCAAAAGCCACCGCTCAGGCTCCACTGGACTGTTTTGGATTGCTAGCTATTGGGGGGGGGGAATTATGCAGATCTGTCCTCACAGAGGAGGGAGAGCTTGTACCTGAATAAAACTTGGTCTTAAAGGTGCCACTAGACTGTTTTGGACCAGGGGGCTGGGGGGAGCTCTGCAACTTATCTGGCTGCTTCTTGCTCTGACTGAGGGCTGCTGGGAGCAGGGGGTGGGGCTTGTTGCATGTGCCCACCCCCTGGGCTCTTTACTGCTGGAGCTCCACTCCTGTGCGCTCCTGTGTCAGCGAGCTGCCATTTCCTTGGGACAAGTCTCGTCCCTTTTCTCGTACCCACCCCCTCCCTCACTCCTGTAGTTGTTATCCTTTGCATGTAGGGCATCTGTAACTGCCAAGGTTCTCCAGCTGGTGTGATGTGGTGTTGTGTCTTGACGCTCTGGCTTGTTTAGATTTCCCGTGTGACCTCAACGAGTGTTTATGGAACTGGCCGTTGCTGTTCTCAGGCCGCTTCGCGCCTTTTCTAATCTGTAACCTAAAGAGGGAAATGAGCTCATTGGTTTAAACCTTGTTTGAAGTTCCTTTAATACACCTTCCCTGGGTATTGTAGTTATTCCTAACAATCTCTGTATGTTCATGATCAACCATGCTTTGGAAATAAATCTTGCTTCATTTTGAACGTGGATCTATTCTCCTGATTTGGGATCTAACATCCTGCAGGAAATGACCCCTGAGAACACCCTCCCCAATCTGACAGCCAAACGGAGCATGCCAACACTACCCCTGAACAATACCTACGGTGCTATACAAATCATTAACATTTATTTTTTTAAACTATTTTTACTGGTTGTCTTAATGTTGTTATAAACCGCCTTCAGCCCACTCACGGGGAGGGTAGTATATAAATAAAATAAAATAAATGAAACCCACCTGCAGATAGCCAGATGATTGAATCAGAGACATATTCAACTTCAAGATCACTTACAAAATAAACTGGCAGATGCCCTTTCCTGGAAGCCAGAATACACCAGCTCTCTAATGGAGGAATAACTAATAGCCATGATCTTGCCCTCCTGAAGCATTTGCTGCCATTCAACACCCACTGTCACTCCAAGACCAGATCTGGATTCAGCAAAAGCAAGATCCATTCACCCAAAAGCACTTCCAAAGCCTCCAGGGTCCAAGCAGAAATAGGCAAGCCGCCCCCTGGGCTCTTTACTGCCGGAGCTCTGCTCCCGTGCGCTCCTGCAGGAAATGACCCCTGCTTTTGCCCCAGAGGCCCCCAGCTACATCCCCCATCCTCCTTTCCCCACTAGCTGTGGTCAGAAACTAGTTTTGCTAGCCTGCTGCTCTGATCAGCAGCTGCTGTTGTCAGAGGGGCACTTTGAGACACTCGTGAGGGGTCCCTCTGCAGCATGATCCGCTCCCAAGTTCCATTTATTTATTTATTTATATTTACATTTGTATCCCGCCCTACCCCGAAGGCTCAGGGTGGCTAACAAGGGCACTATGTGCCGAATTAAAACAATAATATATAGTTTAAAACCAATAATTTACAATAAAATATCAAACCATTACAACAAATTTAAACAAGACAGGGAGATCTTAACCTCACATAGCTGCATCCTATGATCTTATCCTCAGAGCCGTGTCGCACGCCTCGCTCCACCCTTGGGGCCAGGCGGTCAGATGTTAGTACGCCAGGGCATAGGGGGTACAGGTGGAATAGTGGTGGCGGCGGCTCCTACTCGAAAGGCTTGCGGAAAAGGTCCATCTTGCAGGCCCTGCGGAACTGAGAAAGGTCCCTTGCTGCCAGTGCCACTCATCTTTTGCCTCTTGAGTGCGACAATGAGCAGGAGGACAAATATGGACAAGGGGTGCTGTTTGCTCACTCTACAGTTTGTGCAGCTAAGGGCTGCCTCTCGCTTTTTGTGCTTAGGTACACATACTTGCATCCCAAACATTTCTGATTAGTGTCACATGTGGGCTCTGCGTATGTAGCGTATTGGACGACCTCCCCGCTTGCCATGTTAGAAGGTGCTGGAATTCAGCCTCTTAGCAAGAACAGTTTCATTTTTCACCCCCAGTTCAGTTTGGCACTTGCTAGCAACCAGTACGGTGCAGTGTTTCCTCCTGATGTCCCTTTGTGGTTATAAGATGTACTCATTCGTTTGCCTTCTGTGTAGCCTTTTCTTTACGTGTAACACAACAGCAATGAAGTGCACATATTATTTGCCATTTTCTCCATCCAGATACACACACATTCCTGACTAGAATGTGCTCTCAGCATCACAGGTGGAAGCATCTAAAGTTGCCTGCAATGTGTTCTTGGTCCATATCACTTCTATAACCAGTTGGTGTAGTGGTTAAGTGCGTGGACTCTAATCTGGGAGAACTGGGTTTGATTCTCCACTCCTCCACTTGCACCTGGTTGGATGACCTTGGGCAAGCCTTAGTTCTGATAAGAGCTGTCCTTGATGAAAGGGCGCTTGAATGTTCACCATGTGAACATTGGGGAAGGGAAGGGAAAGGAAGGGAAGGGAAAGGAATTTATAAGCCGCTCTGAGGCACCTTTGGGTAGTTAACGGTGGGGTATAAATCAAATCTCTTCTTAAACAGACATGGCCTCCCCCAAGAATCCTGAGAACTATAGCTTTATGAACAGAACCCACAAAGCAGAAGATCTTCTGATAGTTCACCTGGTGGCAGCACCTTGAACCTCTGGGTTGTTTGGTTCTTTTCAATCTGTCATTTTATGAGTTAAAATGTGCAAATGGGTGACGAAAGATGTGAGGTGGGGTTGCTCTGGAAGTACTTTCACTGCATTCCGTCCAAAAATACTTTCCCCCTCTAGGGTTGAGGTCTGGTGGCAATAATGACAGTGCACGTTTGCAGCAGAAAATGATATGTACAGTGCAGATTGGCTGGATGCTATGATGTCACCAAGAAATTAGGTGGCCTAGAGTGGTGGTAGTGGGGGTTTGTTAAAACCGATATGATGACAAAAGAATGTTGTGACTATTGTACTTTCAAAAATGCGAAAGGTGGACAGCGCACATGGTGGTTGAGCCATCATTCAGTTTGTGGATGTGCAAGTTTGTCGTGTTAATTGTAAAGCTGGGAGCAGGGGTCATTTCGTAGAAAAAGAGGTGCAGGAGCTCATTAGCTTAACTCATTAGCACAATTTATTTGCATATGCCACACACCCTAACATCACCGGAAGTGTGTCAGAAGGCAACACCCACTGCAACTTACCTGCCTGCTTCTTGCTCCTCGTGGCCCGGGGCTGCTGGGAGCAGGGGGCGGGGCTTGTTGCATGTGCCTGCCCCCTGGGCTCTTTACTGCCGGAGCTCCGCTCCTGCATGCTCCTGCAGGAAATGACCCCTGGCTGGGAGGAAGCCTAGGCTGCAGAATGGTTAAGGAACTCACTATAAGGTCTTTTTATATACTACATACATTGTCATGTCAACCATCAGTCCATAAAAGACATGGTGAACATTCACGCGCCCTTTCATCATAGCCACCCTTTATTTTAAAAGCGCTTGAGATTGCCACAGTAAAGGCAGTCTCTTCTCTGGTGAGCTTGTCAGAACTAGAAATAGAAGGCACAAGCTAGTATGAAGTATGTTATCACAGTGAAAAGTGGTATGAGACATGGCTAGAGGTGTTGCTCAAAACAGTGTAATTGTTTCAGAAGAGTTCACTGAGGCCTTCTGTGCTGCCAAAAAAGATACCATCCTTTGTTTGTGGCATGAGAACGAATAATACGAAAAGCAGTGCACTGCTAGAAATATTTATAAAGGTGAGCAGGTGAAGCATGTGACTTACAGGCAGATGATATTCTGGAAGGATCAGTGTAATATTATTGAATCAAGGCAGTACAATGAGTTGCCCCGCTAGTGCACGGACACGGCATGATTTCAATGCTCAGCCATCCAGCTGCAATCATGGATGCATGATTATACGTTAAAGACACAGATGCTTCTCCTATTGTTGTTGCCCACAGCTGCATTCAGAGATAAAATCCCAGAGTGAGATTCAGGCCATGTGAAGATGCGCTTGCAAAAGACCTTTTGAAAAGATATTGAAGAAATTCGTGCAATGACTCTGCTTCCCAGCCGAACCAGGAAGTCAGATAATGTTTAAGAGAAGGGCAGGTGAGAGCAACTAATTCTCAGACCTGGTGTCATCTTGGACCTCTGGGCAAATTCTTCTGAGATCATACTTATGTGGTACAAGTTGAAAGGGCAGCACACACTAAACCTACCTTGGTGACTGGTCAGTCTGCACACCGCAAATGGCCAAAAGGGGGGATGACGACCAGTGTTCCCACTAAGCTGAGTTAGTGTGAGCTAGCTCACAGTTTTTTAGCCTCTGGCTCACACATTTTTGTGTTCGCTCAGTAAGGGATGGCTCCAGAGCAAACTAATTTATGCAGTAGCCAAATTGCTTGCTCACAACTTTAATGCCAATGGCTCTCAAAGTAGAATTTCTGCTCACAAGACTCCACAGCTTAGAGGGAACGTTGATGACGACGACCCTTTCGGCACTCTCCTTTTAACCCATGTTCACCCACAGTATCCTCCAAGCAATGCTGCACTAAAATTGAATTCAACATTTTAATCCAGTTTTTCCCCCCATTCTGCACTAAAATTGAATTCAACCTTCTTTTGATTCTGGGTTTTCCCCCCATTCTGCATTACATTACCTCCCTTCAGGGGTCAGCACAGTTTCAGCCTGCTGCTGCCCCGGGTTATTTGGATGCTATTTTGCTTTGACTCAAACACTGAGAAAATCCAGAGACGCGGGCAAATGTGGAAACCGACATGAAACAAGGGCTGATTTCGCACTAGAGCTGCCTCGATGTTGCGCCGCCGTTTGCCCCGATACTATTGGTCAATTTCACACCCGAAGC
>NW_015167200.1:45733-55459 GCF_001447785.1 Gekko japonicus
TGGTCCCAGCTCCTGCCAACCTAGCAGTTCGAAAGCAAGAAATTGCAAGTAGATAAATAGGTACCACTTCGGTGGGAAGGTAACAGCGTTCCGTGCACCTCAGCGTTTAGTCATGCCGGCCACATGACCATGGAGACGTCTTCGGACAGCGCTGGCTCTTCGGAGATGAGCACCGCATCCCTAGCGTCGGACTTGACTGGCTTTCGAGCAAGGGAAACCTTTACCTTTACAGTCCTGGCTCTAGAGCTAACTCTCAGGAGTGGAAGTCACGGCTGCTGCGGGTGACGTAGAGAAGATCAAAGGCTGAAAACAGAGGGCTGGATGCAAAACACTACTATGAATGGCCAGTGCATTTCTGCTGCTCTTTTTAAAAAAATCAATGTGCTTATAGTCCACTCCAAGAGGAGAGTTTTAAGAGTTCTGTTTTTATCAGGGCAGAATGTGCAGTACGAAAATCCGCCTGTGGAGGGCACGTGTTTGCTGGGTTCTTTTGACGTCATGAACCCCTCTAACCCCTGCATCAATTTTACAGCTTGCTCCTAAGTGTGTGTGTCACAGTAGCCAACTCCATTTTGGCAAATTCCTGGGGACGGAAGGGCAGACGCTGGGAAGGCTGAAGTCTGGGGAGGGAGAGCAGCTCAGCGGGGATGTGACGCCGCACAGTCTGGCCCCTGAAGTTGCCACTTCCTCCAGGGGGGTGTTAGATCGCGCTAACAAAGGACTCTTAGAGTGATTCAGCAAGTGATTCAGCTTTATTGGAAGTAACGAACAAGCACTCAACTCAGTAAGAAACCAGAACAGAAAACAGTGGGAGCTTATGCTCCTTTTAAACATAACCGGGCTAATGTAGCCACGCCTATTTACATTGAGGGCCCCTATGGAGCTGTGGTGGCTCAAGTGGTTAAGACGCTGAACTGCAGGCTGGAAGTTCGGTAGTTCAGCAGTCCAAGACCCGAGTGCCGCATGACGGAGTGAGCTCCCGTCTCTGGTCCCAGCTGCTGCCAACCTAGCAGTTCGAAAGCAAGGAATTGCAAGTAGATAAATAGGTACCGCTTCGGTGGGAAAGTAACAGCGTTCCGTGCACCTTGGCGTTTAGTCATGCCGGCCACATGACCACGGAAACATCTTCAGACAGCGTTGGCTCTTCGGCTTGGAAACGGAGATGAGCACAGCATCCCTAGAGTCGGATTCGACTGGCTTTCAGGCAAGGGAAACCTTTACCTTTACAGTCCTGGCTCTAGAGCTAACTCTCAGGAGTGGAAGTCACGTCTGCTGCGGGTGACGTAGAGAAGATCAAAGGCTGAAAACAGAGGGCTGGATGCAAAATACTACTATGAATGGCCGGTGCATTTCTGCTGCTCTTTTTTTAAAAAAAATCAATGTGCTTATAGTCCACTCCAAGAGGAGAGTTTTAAGAGTTCTGTTTTTATCAGGGCAGAATGTGCAGTACGAAAATCCGCCTGTGGAGGGCACGTGTTTGCTGGGTTCTTTTGACGTCATGAACCCCTCTAACCCCTGCATCAATTTTACAGCTTGCTCCTAAGTGTGTGTGTCACAGTAGCCAACTCCATTTTGGCAAATTCCTGGGGACCGAAGGGCAGACGCTGGGAAGGCTGAAGTCTGGGGAGGGAGAGCACGCCGCACAGTCTGGCCTCTGAAGTTGCCACTTCCTCCAGGGGGGAATGACCCCTGTAATTTGGAGATCAGCTGTAATTCTGGAAGAATTCCAGGCACCACCTGGAGATTGGCAACCATTGTGCACATTTATATTGTTACAGATAAACTGGTGTGTGTGTGTGTGTGTAAAAAACAGACAGAATGCCTGACTCATGAAACAAGGGTTCAAACTCCTTCGGGGTGTACATCAGCCCAACTAGAGCCAGTTTGGTGTAGTGGTTAAGTGCGCGGACTCTAATCCGGGAGAACCGGGTTTGATTCCCCACTCCTCCACTCACACCTGGCTGGATGACCTTGGGCAAGCCAGAGTTCTGATAAGAGCTGTCCTTGAAAAAGAGCCGTTTCTGTTGAGAGTTCTCTCAGCCCCACCCACCTCACAGGGTGTCTGTTGTGGGGAGGGGGAGGGAAAGGAGTTTGTAAGCCGCTCTGAGACTCCAAGTGAAGGGCAGGGTATAAATCCAATCTCTTCTTCTTCTTCTTCTTCAGTCACAGTTCTGTAAATGGTACCTTTGTCTTCACCTTAATGACTCTCCTAGAAGCCTTTGTTCTGTCTCAGGGTACTCTGTGATGTGCAGTGCTTGCTAAGGTCAGGAACCATGCACACTCATGAAGAAGAAGAAGAGGAAGAGGAAGAGGAAGAGGAAGAGGAAGAGGAAGAAGACATTGGATTTATACCCCACCCTTCACTACCCAAAGGAGTCTCAGAGCAGCTTACAAACTCCTTTCCCTTCCCCTCCCCACAACAGACACCCTGTGAGGTCGGTGGGGCTGAGAGAGTTCTGACAGAAACTGCTCTTTTTCAAGGACAGCTCTTATCAGAACAACAGCTTGCCCAAGGTCATCCAGCCAGCTGCAAGTGGAGGAGAAGAAGAAGACGAAGAGATTGGATTTATACCGTGCCCTTCACTACCCAGAGGAGTCTCAGAGCGGCTTACAAACTCCTTCCCCTTCCCCTCCTCACAACAGACACCCTGTGAGGTAGGTGGGGCTGAGAGAGCTCTGACAGAAATGGCTCTTTTTCAAGGACAGCTCTTATCAGAACTAGGGCTTGCCCAAGGTCATCCAGCCAGGTGCAAGGGAAGGAGGAGGAGAAGAAGAATAGACTGGATGTATACCCCGCCCTTCACTACCCAAAGGTGCCTCAGAGCGGTTTACAAACTCCTTTCCCTTCCCCTCCCCATAACAGACACCCTGTAAGGTAGGTGGGGCTGAGGGAGCTCTGACAGAAACTGCTCTTTTTCAAGAACAGCTGTGCCAGAACTATGGCTTGCCCAAGGTCATCCAGCCAGGTGCGAGTGGAGGAGTGGGGAATCAAACCCGGTTCTCCCAGATTAGAGTCTGCGCACTTAACCACCACACCAAAAAGGCGCTATCTAAGGTTGCCAGCTCCGGGTTGGGAAATACCTGGAGATTTTGGGGGTGGAGCCTGAGGAAGCCGGGGTTTGGGTAGGGGTAGGGGAGGGACCGCAGTGGCATATAATGTCATAGGAGTCCACCTTCCAAAGTGGCCATTTTCTCCAGGTAGACTGATCTCTGTTTGCTGGAGACCAGCTGTAAGCCCTAGCTGTGTCTCAGTTCCAAACATGCGTACTTGGAAATAAACTTTGTGAGATTTACTTCTTCACTATTTACTATTAAACGTAGTGAGATTTACTTCTGAGTAACTATGTTCAGCATCGGGGTGTAGGGGGTCTTTTATCTCATTATGATGAACTGGGGGAGTCAATACAACAAAGGTCTGGACCAAGCTGGTAAAGAGCCACGGGTAACGAGATGCTGGAAAAATAACTTAGGTAAGTGTAAACATGATATGAATGGAAAGACACTAGGCCTGAAAGAAAATGAACGTTTATATATGTTGTATAGGACTACCACATGTTAAAATAATGCACTTGACACGTAATAATGGCTGGAAATTTTGTAACAAAGATTATTTTGTCGAAGGTTTTCATGGCCGGAGTTCATTAGATGCTGTGGAATTTCCGGGTCGGGTGGCCGTGGTCTTGTCATTGTAGAATCTGACGTGTCGCCAGTAACTGTGACTGGCATCCTCGGAGGTATAACACAGAAAGATGGAGTACTCTCTGTGTCAAGGTGAGAAGAAAAATGGTAGGCAGGTAATGTATATCTACTCCAGAAGGTGGGGTAGGGCTGAATCATTATCTTGTAGGAGTTCCCCAGGCTATGAACATACTAATGGAGGAGCTTTCCTGAGGAGGTTTCCTCATCTGACAATAGCACTACATCTGACAATAGCACTACAGGTAAGGTTAGAATTTCAACAGCCAATCCACATACAAAAGAACCTCCTCAGGAAAGCTCCTCTATTAGCATTGTTCATAGCCTGGGGAACTCCTACAAGATAATGACTACCCCACCTTCTGGATAAAAGAAAATAAAAAATGAAGGACACGAGTGGGTGAATAGAATATTTGGACCTAAAACAAAGGAGGAGAATTTTTTTAGCAGATCGTTCTGTGTTTTCACGAGGTGAAATATCTATTTAGGATTTTTGGTTTATGATATTGTAATGAAATCATGACTCCCTTTTCACTGTGGGTCAGAGGTCTGGGCTGAAGCTGGCTAAACTGAAGGCAATTAATCACAATACTTCCTAAAGGTGCAATCTCTTCATCTCCCCTTAGGTCCCCCTCTAGCAGGCCACGGCTTTCAGTAATTATTAGATACAGATGAACTGTCAGAAATTATTTAGATGCTGCAGTATTTCTGGCAGAGGCGTGGGGGCTGTCTCGCTAATAAGCTATACAGACACTTTCCCCATTACCCCTGCCTCTTTCTTACTACTGTGATTCATTCTGAATTTAAAAACAACAAAAACATATAGCTTACCTTAAAATGAGATCTATGTGGCTGCATTAGTGTTAAAATGGAACACTTGACCTATGAAGTCACAGACCAGTGTATTTATTTCTGGGTGTTTGTTGTCAAACAAAAAAAGGAGAGGTTCTAGTTGTTGGGACATGTGGAACATCTGCTCATAACTGGGATTCTAATAATTAGAAACTCTGTATTTAAACAGACCGTTAATCCAGACTGTTAATCCAGCCTGTCAGACAATGGCTAATTTCTGTTTCATTATTATGTGTAAAATATTTTAAAATATTTTCCTCTTCACAACAACTTTATATTGTCCCCATTTTTACAGTTGTTAGCAGAGGCAGAGAATGAGTGATTTGCTAAAGGCAGGGGTCATTTCCTGCGGGAGTGCACAGGAGCGGAGCTTCGGCAGTAAGAAATCCAGGGGGCGGGCACATGCAACAAACCCCGCCCCCTGCTCCCAGCAGCCCTCAGTCAGAGGAAGAAGCAGCCAGGTAAGTTGCAGAGCCCCCCCCCCCGGCCCACCTTCAGGTGCAAGCTCTCCCTCATATGCGAGGGCAGATCTGTGCATCCCCCTCCCAATAGCTAGCAATCCAAAACAGTCCAGTGGAGCCTGAGTGGTGGGTGTTGCCTTCTGACACACTTCCGGTGATGTCAGGGGGTGTGGCATATGCAAATAAGTTATGCTAATGAGCTATGCTAATAAGCTCCTGCACCTCTTTTTTTACGAAATAACCCAAGGCTAAAGGTAAATGGATGAATTCCCAACTGAGTGCAAGCATAGCTCACTATCCACTGGACTACGTTGCTTTGTGTTACCATGAAGCCGTCTCAGATGGCATCATTAAAATCAGTTTTACTGTTTTCTGCTAGTCATTTCAATAACACCCATAGTGTTTTGATTAATTATTTTATTAGCCGTTATGGTATTTTGCTTAGTTAAGACATCATTTTATTAACAGTGATGATATTTTGTTCAAATAAGCTGTCTTTATTGTCAATCAAGAATAAGTGAGGCTTGCTTGACTGGTATGGCGACCAGATCTGCAGCTCGTTGGCTTTTTTAAAGTTATAAAACGGTTCCCTTATATAGCGCCAGGGCTATTTTTGGGCAGGAACGCACAGGAACGGAGTTACGGCTGGCTTCAGAGTTGGCCACGCCCACTACAGCCAAAACCTCTGCATGCCTGGCTACAGAGGGAAGGCCTGGAGGGCGTACCCCCACCCGGCGACTCCGAGGCGGGTGGGCCAAGAGGGTTTAAACTGCCTTCCCTTCCCTTCAAGGGGGGGATTGCCCGGGCAAGCCAAGGGAAGGCATGGGGTGTGGCCTAATATGCTGTTGGGTGTGGCCTGTTATGCTAATGAGTTCCTGCTGGGCTTTTTCTACAAAAAGAGCCCTGTATAGCGCCCAGGTGACACCTCTCCCCTACCCCTTCTTCCCTCATACCCCGCACTGGTTCCTGAAAAAGAAGATCGCCTGAGATGACCACCAGAGGTCAGCCTGCCCAGAGGTCAGCCTACCTGGACTTGATGTGGGACCCTCCTGCCTGACATTGCCAAGGTCCCAAGTGGGGTGGGGGATTGTTGCCGTGAAGCCATCTCAGATTGCCCTGAAGCCATGACGCCATCTTATTAAAGACTCTTGGACTCTCACTGCCTTACTGGACTGTGAAGACGTTTGTGTGCAAGGGCAATGAACAGAGCTGCGGTCCCATGTGAAGTGCCCAATGCTGGACTATGGACTGTACATTGCGGCCAAGGGAAGCCTTGTGCCCAAGAAGCACGCCCAGCCAGATAGGGCCCAGGGACTATAGAAGACCTCTGCCTCTGCACCCCTGCATCCACACAAGCACTGTGATGCAGATCAGCAGCCCTGGATTCCATGAACACAGACAGCAGCAGACAAGAGAGAGAAGCCATGTTCGGACACAGGACAGATATTCCCGCACAGAAGCCATGAAGAGATCTCTCCTCCACCACGTCATACATTCTCTCCCCTCCCCCCAAGTTACTACAGGCCCAATCTGCCTTTATCCATCTGCGGCAAATTGGGTTGCTGAGACCCTATCTCTCCCCCTCGAGACTTGGCTACAATGACCCGTGCAATGGTCACTTCCAGGCTTGGTTACTGCAATTCACTCTACACAGGCTTGAGGCTGACCCGGAAATTACAGGTGGTACAAAAAGCAGCGGCACTCCTGGTAACGGCAACGCCTGTGCGGGCTCTCGTTCGGCAGGTGCTTCACCAGTTGCATCGGTTACCAGTTGAGTTCTAGATCCACTTCAAGGATCTAGAAGCCTTACACTGCCTGGGACCAACGTACCTGAGCGACCGCCTCTTCCCATATACGCCCTGAAGAGTGTTACGCTTGATGGATCAACATCTCCTGGTGGTCCCTGACCCGAACGACGTCTGTCTTGCCTTGATCAGGCCCAGAGCTTTCTCTGCCCTGGCTCCAGCCTGGTGAAACATGATCCCTGTTAAGATCAGGGCCTTGTGGGATCTTCTCCAATTCCGCAGGGCCTGTAAGACACAGCTGTTCCACCAGGCCTTCAGCTGAGGCAGTGGATGTACGTATAGGGCCTCCCTGGGGTTTTTGCCACCCATTTTAACAACTGTTGGCCTTTATACGTACCTTATTACAGGCCAGACCTCTTGCAACCATTAAGAAGAAGAAGAAGAGATTGGATTTATACCCTGCCCTTCACTACCCAAAGGTGTCTCAGAGCGGCTGACAAACTCCTTTCCCTTCCCCTCCCCACAACAGACACCCTGTGAGAGAGCTCTTGACAGAAACTGCTCTTTTTCAAGAAGAGGAAGAGATTGGATTTCTACCCCGCCCTTCACTACCCAAAGGTGTCTCAGAGCGGCTCACAAACTCCTTTCCCTCCCCCTCCCCACAACAGACACCCTGTGAGGCAGGTGGGGCTGAGAGAGCTCTGACAGAAACTGCTCTTTTTCAAGGACAGCTCTTATCAGAACTAGGGCTTGCCCAAGGTCATCCAGCCAGGTGCAAGTGGAGGAGTGGGGAATCAAACCCGGGTCTCCCAGATTAGAGTCCACGCACTTAACCACTACACCAAACTGGTAGGACTGTGACCACCATTTTGTATATGATAGTTTTTAAAAATATTTTAATTATTGATTTTATTAATGTAATGTTGTTCTGTATTGTTGGCATGTTGTTACCCGCCCTTAGCCCACTTGTGGGAAGGGTGGGCTATAAATATGAATAAATACATAAATTCGCCAACAAAGAGTGTTCCCCAGCTAAAGACAATAGCAGTGATTAAACCTCCCTGCCACCTATCCAGATAACGCCTCTGCCATGCATCGGATCGAGATCCCTCCACCCCCTCCTTTGTCTTACCCCCTTCCCCAAGAGGTGTCCCTCCCTGCCAACCATCATTTCTAAATTGCCCAACTGCCATTCCCTTTTGTCTCACCCATCCAGAACATAGTTTTTTTCTAACACTTCCTGGGAACCAGTGACCACATAGCCATTGCCTCAGGTCACAAACTGGCTATTTAAGGTGAGCGCTCCCTGAGTTTGCTCTCTTCTCTTCGCCCTCTATCTACCTTCTTGGTTCCATTATGGATCCATTTGGAACTGTTCCATCTGTGTCACTGGTTGGCCCACGACCCCTCCCTCCCTTCTTTAGTTCCCTTCTTTGCTGCAAGATCTGCTCATCGCATTGGACAGGTAACGTATCACCCACCAATGATATTCCTGGTAATGCAGATACCACTGTCTTTTCAACCCTAATTTCCTTGCTCTGTATTGTGTGTGTGTGCATGCTTGAGAAATAATAGGTAAAAGACCAATTATTCTATCAACCTGGTCTCCTCGTCTATTCATGAGTTCTGGGGATTCTGACTCTGGTATACAAAAGTTATGATCCCATATTTTATGCCTATTGCCATTTAATATTCATTATTCCCCAAAGCTTAATAATAATATAAGGCAATTTGGCTACATTTACCCCAGGAAGCCTCCCAATTCTATGTACCTCCCCTAAGAATTGGCACCAGGATGAACTAAATATGGCTGTGGGCTCCAGCAATTCAAGGTTCTTATGACTCAGAGAATTCTTGTGTAGAAGTTGTTGTACGCAGAACAAAAAACAGATAAATAAAAATCCAAGACAAACCAACATGTTGCTTTTTAATGTCTCATATCTGCAGTGTTCTCCTTCCCACCAGCTGCAATTAATTTATCAATCACATTTTTATCCTGCTCTTTTGAGCAACTCAACACATCATATACAGTCCCTCCTCCTATTTTATCTTCACTAAAAACCTATGAGGTGGTTATCAAACTCTGTCTTTAGTTTGCCATGATTGTAAGGTGGGAATTCCTGGGTGTGTATGTGAATGGCTGAGTGTGTGAACTGCTCTCTTTCGTAGGTATTGTAACTCTTTCCAAGATACCTCCCTGTCTATGGACAACCTTGAGCCAAATTGTGCCAGCCTGCTATTCTAGACAAAGAAGACATATATTCTTGGGGGGGGGGGGATAATGAGCATGGATGCTAGGTGGGAAGGCTAAGATGTGTGATTGGTTGTATGGAAGGCGGGCCTTGTTTGAACTGTCTATATCTTTGGATTATCCCACCAAAACCTCAGTTCTGACACGGTACTGATCTAGCCTGGAATATGAGTATTCTTCAATAAACAAATCACTGCCAAAGAGAGTGTTGTTGAGAGTAACTCTAGCCAGGAGTCTGACAGTAGTTTAGACTGAGAGATATACAAAAAACCCAAGATTACCCTCTGAGCTTCAAGGAAAAGTGAAGATTTGAACCCAGGTCTACCCTTCACTGTTAATGACTCGATGTTCTTTACTGAGTTAGGTCACAAGCATAGCACCAGTAAGAAGCTGTAATGCTGCCATCCAGACTGCCTTCATTAAACCTCTGATATCTTGTACTTTTCATCTGCCATCTTGAAAACGCCATTCATCCACACTGGAAAGATTATGTGACAATATCACTTTAATAGCTTTCTAACACCCCGTTCACACAAAGGATTTGCCGTGCTAAAGGCACGCATGTCAGGCGGATTTTTGGTGCGCGATCACACCACAACATCTGGGAAGCGTAGTGCACCCGTGGCCAACCTGTGGCCAACCTGTGGCATCCCACTGAAGATGCACAGTAAAAAAACTACCTTGGAAAGTGCACTAGTATCCAGAAAACGCGGGGCAGGGG
>NW_015167200.1:56096-70277 GCF_001447785.1 Gekko japonicus
ACTAGAAAACAGAACACAATGTGCAATCAAATGGGAAGCAGTTGAGAGGGCCACTTCCCTCCTCATTGAAAGCCTGAGAAAAGCAGTTGGATTAGGAATTCAATTCTTCAGCCTTCCACTCTCGCTCTATACCCCTCCCTCCACTTAACTGATAGCAACAAATGCAGGTTGCACTCAATCACCTTTACATGAATGGAGTCATATACTCTGAGTGAAGTAATATGTTACATTTCCCAGCACCCTGGCTGACTGTGAAGCAGGTCATTTTCGACCTATGTGGAAGCTGTAAAGTATAAAAACATTTCACTGTGCTATCTCCGCGAATAAGAAACATTTCACTGCAGCATGAGTCCAGATCTCCCACGTCGACTCTGCATCCACTTGCTGGGGTTTAGTGCATCTGGGCAACAAGTCGTGCCTACAAGGCTCAGACCAGATTGGCGCGCTTTCATAATAAATTCCTGGCTCACTACTGCTAGCTCAGGTTTTCTCGTTATACATCACACTAGCCTGATACCCGTGCTTCGCTAGGGTATTTAAGTTCCGTAAATCCAGTTATAATGGATTTGATGTGATTCCAATGGATGTGAAATGATGTGTTCCAATGATGTGAAATTTGAGATGTGACACTTGTTGTAGGAATTCTAATGGATACAGCGCTTTATTTTGTTCCGGGGCAAACAGTCACGCCTCCCCCCCTGCGTTATCTGGCCTGTGTGACTAGGGCCTATATGAGGCTGTGAGAGTTGGACTATAAGGAAGGCCAAGTGCTGAAGAATAGATTCTTTTGAATTATGGTGCTGGAGAAGACTCTTGAGAGTCCCTTGGACTGCTAGGAAATTGAATCAGTCAATCCTAAAAGAAATCAACCCTGACTGTTCCCTGGAAGGCCAGATAATGAAACTGAAGCTCAAATACCTTGGCCACCAAATGAGAAGGGAGCACTCACTGGAGAAGACTCTGATGCTGGGAAAGATTGAAGGTAAAAGAAGGGGACAGCAAAGGATGAGATGAAATGTTAGAGTGCTTATTCAGAACATCCATTGCAGGACGAAAATACGAAGCAATTGACAGGGTACTAGAAAACAGAACACAATGTGCAATCAAATGGGAAGCAGTTGAGAGGGCCACTTCCCTCCTCATTGAAAGCCTGAGAAAAGCAGTTGGATTAGGAATTCAATTCTTCAGCCTTCCACTCTCGCTCTATACCCCTCCCTCCACTTAACTGATAGCAACAAATGCAGGTTGCACTCAATCACCTTTACATGAATGGAGTCATATACTCTGAGTGAAGTAATATGTTACATTTCCCAGCACCCTGGCTGACTGTGAAGCAGGTCATTTTCGACCTATGTTGAAGCTGTAAAGTATAAAAGCATTTCACTGTGCTATCTCCGTGAATAAGAAACATTTCACTGCCGCATGAGTCCAGATCTCCCACGTCGTCTCTGCATCCACTTGCTGGGGTCTAGTGCATCTGGGCAACAAGTCGTGCCTACAAGGCTCAGACCAGATTGGCGCTCTTTCGTAATAAATTCCTGGCTCACTACTGCTAGCTCAGGTCTTCGCGTTATACATCACACTAGCCTGATACCCGTGCTTCGCTAGGGTATTTAAGTTCCGTAAATCCAGTTATAATGGATTTGATGTGATTCCAATGGATGTGAAATGATGTGTTCCAATGATGTGAAATTTGAGATGTGACACTTGTTGTAGGAATTCTAATGGAGAAGATTATAGTGTAAGCAATGAAGTGAGACATACCACCACCACTGGAGGACCTCTCTGTAGACCACATGGGTGGTTCTGCCCTCAGGTGCTGGGATCACCAGGCTGCTTGATGAGCTCACTCTGGAGCAGGCCACATGGAACTGTCCATTTCAGAAGCAGTCGTCTTTTAAGTCAACTCCTGCCACCTTGTGTCTTCGGATGCAATATGGTTCCTAAGGCCAAGGGTTTCTTTGATCCCATTGGTAAGAGGGTCAGGCTGCATCGTCAGTTGTGCTAGTGGAAGTTTGCCCACAGAGGGGAACCTAGGTGGTGAAAGGTACACTGGGGATGGAGTACACAGAGTCATTACACTTGTAGGTTCCACCTCTGTATTCAGTGCCTTTGGTACCACTGATTGTAGTTCAGAGCTTGTGGAGGGAAATGCAGATTCTGATCTGTGGGATTCATGTTTAGATTTGGTCTTACGTTTTAAAAGAGGAGGTTCCTAAGCGGATCTGTTTAGAGCTGTATCTGGCTTCTCGGAATGATAGTGAGCTGGATCGGACCACGAATTTGAAGAGCATGCCTTTAGGAACACTCCATCTGCAGGGGACATTGTTTTTCTGTAAGAACAGCGCCAAGTCTCTGTATTTCTTTCTCTTCTTCCTTACTTCAAATGGAATATCCTACTGGTCCTATATACTTGATGCACAAGCCTAGGGGAAAAGCTTGAGAGAAGGAGTCATGTTTGCTTCTCCCTGCGCCCCTTAGAGCTTTCCACTCAATGACAAGGCTTTAAGCTAGATGACTGTGGCCAGTTCTAAACAGCTTTTATAGGTAGGGATGTAGCCCTGTCACCCATAAACTAGAGGCAGGCCAGGAAGCAGTGCAGCCTTTGGGTAACAGCTTTCCCCCTCTAAACATATAGACATATATTTAGTTGTTGTTGGTGGATGGCCGGGCAGGCAATACCAGTGCTCCTGGGAAGGGGAAAGTATAGTGGTGGGACTAGGCAGGGAGTTAAGGGACGGGGGCAGAGAAACAATCCAGCTCGGCCTCCTTCCAGCCTATGTCCCATCCAATGCTCTCTCTAAGCTCTGGAGTCTTGTGAGCAAAAATTCTACTTTGTGAGCTATTGGCATTAAAGTTGTGAAAAAGCAATTTGGCTACTGCATATATTAGTTTGCTCTGGAGCCATCCTTCCTGAACTAAGACAAAAATGTGTGAGCCGGAGGCTAAAAAACTGTGAGCTAGCTCACACTAACTCAGCTTAGAGGGAACACTGGTCCCATCCCAATGGTTGCAGGCAGTTGGGCGAGGAAGATTGACCCCCCTCTGACATTTGCATTGTGTAACACCAGATCTATAAATAATAAGACCACAGTCCTTCGGGACTTTCTGCAGGAGCAGAAGGTAGACCTGGCGTGCGTGGCTGAGACCTGGGTGAGAGAGGGAGAGAGAGTGTCTGTCTCCCAATCAGCTCCGCCTGGGTTTTCAGTCCTTCAACAATTGCCAACTAGGGGGCAGGGGGAGGAGTGGCTTTATTTATCTAGGAGGCTTATTCCTTCAGGGTGCTCCTGTCACCATGGATCATGGGCATTGAGTGTGCTGGTCTGGTGTGGGAAGACAAGGAGAGTGTGGCGATTTGGCTGGTGTACCGACCACCCAACACACCAGCCAACAGCCTACCGTCCCCAGTGGAAGCCATATCGGGCAAAGCAGCCTCCACTCAGGCAGTGGACCTAATGTTGTCCATGGCGGCCCTAGGACCCTCCCAACTTGTAACGGCCCCCACTCACCGCTGTAATGGCCTCCACTCACCGGACTGGGCACATGCTTGATTTGATTTTTGCGCCGGGGGTTACAGTGGACCGGATTACTGCCTTGGCAGTGCCATGGTCAGACCACTTTGCCGGTTTCCAACTTGCCCTATTTGAGCAAGGAAATAGAGAGGGCAGTGGCAATGCAGTTACAGGGCTTTTTGGATGACGCTTCCATTTTAGATCCCTTCCAGTCCGGTTTTCACTTGGGTCACGGGACGGAGATGGCACTGGTCACCCTCACAGACAACCTCCGGAGGCATCTGGATTGGGGCGGATCGGCAGCGGTGTTGCTGTTAGACCTGTCGGCTGCATTCGACACAGTGGATGATCGGCTACTGACCTGCCGCCTTGCCGACATTGGAGTCCAGGGACTAGCCTTGCAGTGACTTGTTTCCTTTCTCCAAGATCGGGGACAAAGAGTGGCGCTGGGAGATCAGCTGTCCTGAAGGCAACCATTGGAATGGGGAGTGCGTCAAGGGGCGGTGCTGTTCCCGATGCTTTTAACATCTCCATGTGCCCTCTTGCCCAGATTGCCCGGAGGCATGGACTGGGTTGTCACCAGTATGCAGATGACACCCAGCTCTATCTGTTGTTGGACGGCCAGTCTGACTCCAGTCCGGAAGATCTAGACCAGGTGTTACAAGCTGTGGCTGGTTGGCTTAGGACAGCTGGAATTGAATCTGATGAAGACGGAGGTCCTGTGCCTGAGTTGGAGCGGTCTGAGGGTAGGGATTCCAGTCCCGATCTTCGATGGGGCACGTTCCAGCACCGGAGGTCAGGAGTCTGTGAGTGCTCCTGGATGCCTCCTTAACAATGGAGGCCCGGGTAGCAGCCGCTGCCAAGTTGGCCTTTTACCATCTCCGGCTGATCAGGCAGTTGGTTCCCTTCCTTGAATGCGACGACTTGGCAACAGTGATCCACGCAATGGTCACCTCGAGACTGGATTACTGTAATGCCCTCTACAGGGGGCTGCCCTTGTCACAAATCCAGAAGCTGCAGCTGGTGCAAAATGCCGCGGCCAGGTTGCTGACGGGAATCCCAATTGTTAATTGTATCCTCTCCTCAGCAAGCCCCCCCCCCCGTTTCTGGTCCCAACACCAGATGGACAAAGGGGGGCACTGTTGAGGGGGGCCTCTTGAAGGCAATCCTAAGTGAGGGAAGGATTTGGCATATCTTCCCACCTACGGGCTCTACTGCAACGGCACCCTTGTCCCCATGAGTCTTATATGAGGCGGGGCAATCTTCTGATACTCTTAACAAGCGGCTGCACAGTCAGTTCTCCTCTTTATTTAATACTGCAATGTGCATCTGTCACAGCAGGGTAAGTCTATTTGTCCTACGGGACAAGACGGGAGCTGGGGTTCATACGACCATAGGAGTGTGTGACTCGACATGCAGCAGAAATATTAAACAGACATGTATGTATTTAAGAGAAATTTATGCTTCCCTGCGGTGGCTCAAGTGGTTAAGATGCTGAACAGCAGGCTGTGGAAGGTCGGTAGTTCAGCAGTTCGAGACCCGGGTTGCCGCATGACGGAGTGAGCTCCCGTCTCTAGTTCCAACTCCTGCCAACCTAGCAGTTCGAAAGCAAGAAATTGCAAGTAGATAAATAGGTACCACTTCGGTGGGAAGGGAACAGTGTTCCGTGCGCCTTGGTGTTTAGTCATGCCGGCCACATGACCACGGAAACGTCTTCGGACAGCGCTGGCTCTTCGGCTTTGAAACGGAGATGAGCACCGCAACCCTAGAGTCGGATTTGACTGGCTTTCGAGCAAGGGAACCTTTACCTTTTTTTATGCTTCCCTGCAAGAGTCTGGTGCCCGATGTAGCAGCTGAGTGTCTCGTAATGAAGCAAGTGGCAAGGGAATCATTGCTAGCAATAAAAGAAGCAATGCTGTCAGAAGACTTTGTTGTTTGATTTGCAGCTGAAAGGATTTTCTAGCCACAAAGTCTGCTTCCAGCTAGATTTATTCACTAATAAAGATTAAACTACATTTTTGTGGCGGGGAGTCTGATGATATCCTTGCTGAAAATCAGATCTTAGTAGTAGAGCTGGCCTGCTTATTATAGCTGCCACCTCACTTTGAACTCTGTCCATGCCTCTTAGGATCCTTTCCGCACTTGGATTTCATCCCTGGTTTTATCAGAGTTCAACTCGCGACACAATACCTTGCATTTATCACTGGTTATAACAGCATCTGTTCATCCCGGGACAAGTGTGGGGCAAAAACGGGGTGACCTCAGGGGCAAAAACGGGGTGATCTCAATGTAATGTGGAAGCAAAAAATACCCTGAGATAATTACGGGGTGAACTCGAGTGAAGTGTGGAATGTAAGTTTGGGGACAGGGCTGAACCAGGATTGAAGGTCTAGTGCGGAAAGGACCACAGGGTCTTTTCACATGGAGCTTTTCCTGCAGTCTGGGCACCACCTTGCTGTGTTTGTCCTCTGAGATGCCTCACATTTCCCATTTCCCATTTGTTGCCTTCCTCATCACTTCCCTGTGCTTTCTCAAACCACTTTTGATCCAACTGAGAAAGCACAGAGAAATAAAGAAGAAACCATGGAAGGGCAACAAATTGGAAATGAAACTGCCGCAGATTGGCCTTGGAAAAAAACGCACAGGAACGGAGTTCCAGCTGGCTCCCGAGTTGGCCACGCCCAGCAGGAACTCATTAGCATAATAGGCCACACCCAACAGCAGAAACTCATTAGGATTGGCTACATTAGGGGTGTGTGGCCTAACATGCAAAGGAGTTCCTGCTACAAAAAAGGCCCTGGGTTTTGACAACAAACAAGGTAAACAGAATAAGAAGCAAAAGGTGGGTGTGGCTGGATGAGCACACTTCTGGTAACATGGGGGTGCGGCCTAGTGTGCAAATGAGCTGTGCTGTCAGGGTTGTGGCCTAATAGGCTAATGAGTTTCTGCTGTTGGGCATGGCCTATTATGCTAATGAGTTCCTGCTGGGCTTTTTCTACAAAAAGAGCCCTGGATATGAAAAGAAGTGAAGTGAGAGGCGTGCAAGTGAGTCCACATAGACTTGATCCGATTGAAGTAATCAGGGAGCTCGGGGAAGAGTCGTTCTGTGAGATGGGAAAGGCATCTTTAGCAGAGTTCTAAGTGTTAAGCAGTGGGTTCCATGGATGAGGGGGCTCGAGTCCAGTGATCAGCTCAACTTTTTATTTGTGATTTCAGCAAGAGCAAGACAAGACCCCAGAGACTCAGTTCTGTTAAACAGCATGCAATGGCCACACCCAAACACACCCCACTCCCAATGATAGGCTTTTTACATAACAGTACTACTTGACTGTAAGGAGCTGCGGTGGCTCAAGTGGTTAAGACGCTGAACTGCAGGCTATGGAAGGTCGGTAGTTCAGCAGCGCAAGTAGATAAATGGGATCCAGCTCCTGCCAACCAAGTAGATAAATAGGGACCACTTCGGTGGGAAGGTCACAGCGTTCTGTGCGCCTTGGTGTTTAGTCATGCCGGCCACATGACCACGGAAACATCTTCGGACAGCCCTGGCTCTTCGGCTTTGAAACGGAGATGCGCACCGCAACCCTAGAGTCGGATTCGACTGGCTTTTGAGGAAGGGAACCCTTACCTTTTACTACTTGACTGGTTACTTCCAGAGTCCTGGTAGCTATTGTTCTTATGCTCCAAGCTGAGCCAGTCTCTGGTGTGACATACCTGGAATGGTTCAGTCCCAATACATAACACTAAGCATCTTCAGCAAATTACAATTCCTATGGTTTTTTGGCAGAAGCCATGACAGGTGAACTGGAATAAAAGTGATATGGTGGAGAAACATTAACCCACCAGTGATATGCAATTCAGCTGATCTAGCAACCTGGATTCATGCCACAATAACATTTGAGACTAGACTGCTGAAATCCACTCTACATAGGTCGTCTCACCCAAAGTCAATTCAGAGATTCCAACTGGCGCAGAATGCTGCAGCTCAGTTATTATTATGAACTAGGTCAGTGATGGCGAACCTTTTAGAGACCGAGTGCCCAAACCGCGACCCAAAGCCCACTTATTTATCGCAAAGTGCCAACACAGCAATTTAACCTGAATACTGAGGTTTTACTTTAGGAAAAAAAACAACTCATACGTTAACAGAAGATGATCCAAACAAAGTAAGGAAAGCAATCCCAAATGCTTTCATTTACTTTGGCAGAGAATTCCACACTTTAATGATGGTCTGGGCCTGGCTGGGGCGATGGCACGCATGCCCACAGAGAGGGCTCTGAGTGCCACCTCTGGCACCCGTGCCATAGGTTCGCCACCACTGAACTAGGTGGATGTTATATCCATATTACAACCATTCTTCAATCACTCCACTGGCTCAGTTGGCTACAGTCACTCCGTTGGCTGTTACTAGGTTCAATTCAAGGTATTGGCTACCACATACAAAGCCCTTCATGGCCCTGGACCATCATATCTGCAGGACTTCTTCTCAGTGAGAAATATAGACTCTGTGTGTGTGTGTGTCTGCGTGTGTGTCTCATGCAGAGATCATTGGACTTTGCTTCCAATGAAGTAAGCCATGTAATATCAAATCTGCAATGTATTCCATCTGCTTGTTTTGCAAATTATACCAATAATTTGTATGGATGTGAAGAGCTAGGATCATGGGTAGTGGTGAGGGGTGGAGAGGGAAAGGGGAGCAAGCTTTTATTTGTGTGGATGTGAAGAGCTAGGATCATGGGGTGGAGAGGGAAAGGGGAGCAAGCTTTTGCATGCACAAGTTGCTGTGAATCAAATAAAGGAATCTTTGGCCCCCTGCCACATGGGGGGGGGAAGAACAGCCGAAGTGCGACGTTTTAAAGCCGCACCAAAAGAGACAGGCGGTGGCGGGATCAGATAGATCCCCTGAGCCGCCACGCAGTTGCTCCCCGGCACAATCAGATGCCGGGGGGAAGCCACTGCAGGGAGAGCGAGGCAGTCGAACTGCGCATGTGTGCGCATGCGCAGTTCGGCTGGGAGCCTCAATTGCTCCTGCAAATGGGCACGCCGGTGATCTCACGGACGCACTTGCTGCGCCGTTCCAGGTTGGTGCTCCCTTTTACTCGGTTTTTTTTTGCAGCGGGTTTTAGGCCGGAAGGGACGGCTCGCCGGGTGCACGCCGATTCCCAGATGTTGCAGTGTGCTCGCGCCCGTTTGCTGCGCCCCTGATCCGTCCCTCTTCTGGCCCAAAACCTCCCGTGTGACCGGGGCCTTTTTTGCTCATTCAGCAGCTGCAATTCCACTCACTATTGCTACTAGTGATGTGCTGCCAGAAAGGGAAGGGGAGGCAGAGTGCATCCGCTTCCAGCATCACACACTTTGGCACCCTATGATTAGTAGGGGAACTCAAGCACATGCTTGGCATGCAAAGGCCCCAGATTCAGTTTGTAGCATCACCAGTACAATTGATTCACAACTGCTGTGGCTGGTGCGGACAGAATAGGAATTAATGAGGCTGTAAAACAAAATAAAAAATTTGCAAGGAGAAGCAGGAGCTTGGCTGAATGTGGCTTACTTATGAGTAAACATAGATAGGATCTTATCCACAGGAAATGGTATTGGTAGGTTTTTATGGAAGATATAACAGCATATTAAGTGTTGTACAGTACCCTAGTTTCAATCCTGCTCGCAACTGGTGATGGAAAGCACTGACTGGTGCAAAAGTATAGAAGTAGCCTGGAAGAAGAAGAAGAAGAAGAAGAAGAAGAAGAAGAAGAAGAAGAAGAAAAGAAGAAGAAAAGAAGAAGAAGAAGAAAAGAAGAAGAAAAGAAGAAGAAGAAGAAAAGAAGAAGAAAAGAAGAAGAAGAAGAAAAGAAGAAGAAAAGAAGAAGAAGAAGAAAAGAAGAAGAAGAAGAAGAAGAAGAAGAAGAAGAAGAAGAAGAAAAGAAGAAGAAAAGAAGAAGAAGAAGAAGAAGAAAAGAAGAAGAAGAAAAGAAGAAGAAGAAGAAGAAGAAAAGAAGAAGAAAAGAAGAAGAAGAAGAAAAGAAGAAGAAGAAGAAGAAAAGAAGAAGAAAAGAAGAAGAAAAGAAGAAGAAGAAAAGAAGAAGAAGAAGAAGAAGAAGAAGAAGAAGAAGAAGAAGAAGAAGAAGATGATATTGGATTTATACCCTGCTCTTCTGACAGAAATGGCTCTTTTTCAAGAACAGCTCTTATCAGAGCTACGGCTTGCCCAAGGTCATCCAGCCAGGTGGAAGTGGAGGAGTGGGGAATCAAACCCGGTTCTCCCAGATTAGAGTCCATACACCAAACTGGCTAGTGGCTCCTAGAATGATTTCCACTGGAATACACGCAACAGTGAATGTCTACACTGTGATGACAATCACAAGCAACTCAACCCTCCTGGGGAATGCCTGCTCATAAGGTCCTATGCTCTGTAGGCCTGCCTGGCGAGGCCTCCTGTGAAGCAATGCCCTCAGGTCTATCGGGCGAGGCTTTCTGAGCATCAACAGGTGTTGGTATTCAGGAACTGGAACTCCCACAGGTTTTCCCCTAGTGGACCGGTTGATCCAGCAAGGCAGGTTCCCCAAGCCTCAGCTTAAATAGGCTGGGAAAGAATCAGGCTCAGTTGCCCTGCCGGCAGAGGTTGAGCTCCCGTTGCTGTGCCACGGCTTGGCCAGGACCCTGCAACGAATTCTTGTTCTCATCTTCTGGCTCTGGGCTGAGCCGTCAGTTGAGCACTTGCCTCCTTTGGACCACCTTGGCCCAGGCCTTCTCCTGCTGCTGTTTCTACAGAGTGAGGTCATCCCTGGGGGGGGGGGTGTCTATGGCCCCAGGTCCAGGTCCTGCCCAGCACAGGTCTGGTGGTTATTTCAGGGACTGGTGGCGAGGTCTCCCTCGCAGGATCAGAGAGGATGGCCTTCGGTGTTGCTGGACCATTGTCAGCAGGTACCCGGACCATGTTAGGCTTTCCCTGGTTCTCCTCGGCTGGTAGGGTTGCCAGATCCTGGTTGGGAAACTCCTGAAGATTTGGGGATGAAGCCCGATGAGGACAGGGACCTCGGTGGGGTGCAATGCCACACGGTCTACCCACCAAAGCATCCATTTTCTCCAGGGGAACTGATCTCTGTAGTTTGGAGTCCAGCTGTGATTTGGGGGGGATCCCCCAGGTCCCACCTGGAGGCTGGAATCCCTACAAGTGGGTGGCCTTGCCTCTTCATGCTCTCCCTCTGAGCCCCCAAGGGACAGTGGGGGTCATGACAGCTAAGGTGGATGGTGAACATCCACTAACACAGAGAGATAACATGGGCAGTTACCAAACGATCACTACCTGGCTCTCGTGCATGCAGCTCCTGCTAACTCCAGTGAGGTCTGTGCTAGAGAACCTCCCAAAGGATCCTGTCCAATGGTCATATTGCTCTGTTTCCGGCTCTAGGCCAAACTAGACATGCTAGTTTTCTGTAGTGTATCAAGTCCTGACAAGTCCAGACTTGTCCAGGGACAACCGTCGAGCTTTGCTCCAAGAGACAATGGAATATGCGGCAGGGGAACTGATCTCTGTAGTTTGGAGTCCAGCTGTGATTTGGGGGGGATTCCCCAGGTCCCACCTGGAGGCTGGAATCCCTACAAGTGGGTGGCCTTGCCTCTTCATGCTCTCCCTCTGAGCCCCCAAGGGACAGTGGGGGTCATGACAGCTAAGGTGGATGGTGAACATCCACTAACACAGAGAGATAACATGGGCAGTTACCAAACGATCACTACCTGGCTCTCGTGCATGCAGCTCCTGCTAACTCCAGTGAGGTCGGTGCTAGAGAACTTCCCAAAGGATCCTGTCCAATGGTCATATTGCTCTGTTTCCGGCTCTAGGCCAAACTAGACATGCTAGTTTTCTGTAGTGTATCAAGTCCTGACAAGTCCAGACTTGTCCAGGGACAACCGTCGAGCTTTGCTCCAAGAGACAATGGAATATGCGGATCCTAGCCCGCTCCAATCAGGGGGCTAGGTTCCTGGCCGAGAAGCCAATGGGACTCTTGGCCACTGTAAATAACCTATTGGGAAGTTAGGGTGTGTTTTGGGTGGCGGTTTCTGGGGGAATATAAGGCGGCCTGCGAGCCAGCCAAAGCTGTCTTGTTCCTGATCGAATAAAGTACGCTTTGCTGAAATCACTCTCCATCTGCGTACTTTTCACTTTCAGGGGTCATTTCGTAGAAAAAGATGTGCAGGAGCTCATTAGCATAGTTCATTAGCATAACTTATTTGCATATGCCACGCCCCCTGACATCACCGGAAGTGTGTCAGAAGGCAACACCCACCACTCAGGCTCCACTGGACTGTTTTGGATTGCTGAGCTCCGCACCTGTGTGCTCCTGCAGGAAATGACCCCTGCTAGTTTTTAAAGAGTTGGGTCCAGGTTACCCACAGCCAAACAGCAGTTGCAGATAAAAGCTTTATTTAAATAGAGGAGAGCCCCTTTGGGGATGCAGAGGGAGAGCTCCCGCCTTTCCCCCAGAGCCATTTTACTGTAGCAAAACAGTGCTGGCGAGGAGGAGTTATTTCCCCATTTTGCTGTTCCCTCCCCAGGTGGCATTCCAATCCCAAATGGGTTCTTCTTTATTTTTTAAAAAAGCCATTCCCTGCAGTTGCCATGCGGCTGCAGGGAACCCAAGCTCTTTAAAAAAACAAGCACATCTTCTTTGCCCCACTGTTCCCTGTCCTGCCAGAACTGTTGATCCCACGACAGCCAGAGGTGATTTGAAGCCATTTATAGGAGTTAGTAGGAGCTTTGGTGGCTCAAGTGGTTAAGATGCTGAACTGCAGGCTGTGGAAGGTCGGTAGTTCAGCAGTTCGAGACCCGAGTGTGCCGCATGATGGAGTGAGCTCCCGTCTCTAGTTCCAGCTCCTGCCAACCTAGCAGTTTGAAAGCAAGAAATTGCAAGTAGATAAATAGGTACCACTTCGGTGGGAAGGTCACAGCGTTCCGTGCGCCTTGGTGTTTAGTCATGCTGGCCACATGACCATGGAAACGTCTTCGGACAGCGCTGGCTCTTCGGCTTTGAAACGGAGATGAGCACCGCAACCCTAGAGTCGGACTCGACTGGCTTTCGAGCAAGGGATCCTTTACCTTTTACCTTTACCTATAGGAGTTAGTACTTGCAGCTGTAGCAGTGGCTTGAAGTCTTTAGGCACGGGACAGCAGCAGGAACCTGTCCAGTCTCCTGCCAAGAGGTCAGGGAGAGAGCCTGTGACATTCGGTCATCGGAGCTGAGTGTCTCCTTGGCTTTCAGCCTCCTCTGTGCCTTCAATTTTGGGAGGGCTTGCGGGGTCCATGGCAACAGATGAATGTCCTCAGTGGGCGCCTCAGCCCTCCCGGTCTCTGGCTTCTACTCACAGTCCACCATGACTGGCTACATATCCCAGTGGCCCCTGAGAGTCAAAGGATCCAGGGATGTCAAGCCTGCCAAGGTTTCAACTTCCATTGGATCAGCTACCATGGCATCCTCATTCTCCAAGGAGAAGTCATCAAGCCCAACCCTCGTACTCTCCTTTGCCATGTATCATGGGGATCTGAGGCTGCAGGGAGAGGGAAATTCCGTGGGGAGGGGTGTGAGTGCAAGAGTGTGAGAACAGCTCTGTCGTAGTGGCAATATAACTCTTCTAAGAAGCCTCCCTTCTCAGGGATGACCTTGGGTACTGACTGTGCTTGCTTCACTGTCATAGATAACATAACAGTGAATTTACAGGTGGGGGTTTGGAGCTCACGAATGCTAAGTGGGATGGCTGTGAGGTGTGATTGGTTGGGATCCGGAGGGGGGGCTTTGTTTGAACTATCTATAACTGTGGGTTTTGGCACCAGAACCTCAGTTCTGACACAGTACTGGTCTTAGTTTGGAACATCTTTATTTCTCAATAAACAAATCACTGCCAGAGAGTGTTGTTGAGAGTAACTTTGTCCAAAAGTCTGACACCACCCTTCAGCTTCAGTGGATGACTTCAGATTCTAGTATTATGGGAGAGGGAATAAAATTTCTCCCTGTCCACTCTCTTTACACCATGCATAATTTTATAAACCTTTATCATGCCTCTCCCTTGGTTGCCTTTTTTCTAGGCTGAACAGCCCTAAGCTTTTTAACTAAACTTCATAGGGCAGCCGCTTTAGACCCCTGACCGTTTTGATTGCTCTTTTGTGTATCTTTTCAAACTCGACAATATCTTTTTTTCAGATGTGGTGACTAAAACTGTACACAATATTCCAAGTGATTTCTATTATAGTGGTATGATAGTGGCAGTTCTATTCCCTATTCCTATTCTAATTATGGCCAGCATGGAATTTGCCATTTTTCACAGCAGCTGCACACTGGTTCAACATTTTCATTGAGCTATCCGGAACCACTGCCTCTTTCTTGATCTGCTGCAGCCAGCTCAAATCCCATCAGTGTATATGAGCAGTTGGGATTATTTGTCCCAATCCGCATCACTTTACACTTGCTCAAATTGTATCTCATTTGCTATTTTAATGCCCATCCCCCCAGTTTCTTAATCTGTTTTTGTCTTAACCACCCTTAATAATTTGGTATCATCTGCAAATTTGGCCACCTACTACCCACCCCTAATCCCAGCATTTATGAACAAATTGAGAAGCACCAGTCCCACTACAGATTCCTGAGGGACCCCACTGTTCACATCCCTCCATTGTGAGAAC
>NW_015167201.1:0-11221 GCF_001447785.1 Gekko japonicus
TGATCTCTAGTTCCTCTACCTCTTCAATAGCTTTATCAATAGCTTTCTGGAAATCAAGGTAAACAATATCTATTGGGTCCCCCTTGTCCACATGTTTGTTAACCCCTCAAAGAACACTAACAGGTTAGTGAGACAAGATCTTCCCTTACAGAACCCATGCTGAGTCTGCCTCAGAAGGTTTTGTTCATCTGTGTGCCTACTAATTCTTTCCTTAATAATGGTTTCTATATTTATTCCGCTTCAGCTATCTGATTTAATTAAAAATAACTATACAGCACTTGTAAAATCATTGGACGACCTACCTAAACTTCCATCATCCCCTCTATTAACATGGATTGAGAAAATACAAGTTATTAAATCTTTTATATTCCCAAAATTGTTATATTTATTTAGAGCTCTTCCAATTTTCATACCACACCCTCTACTGAAAACATGGCAAAATAGTATTTCAAAATATATTTGAAACAAATCTATACATAGGGTCAGCTTCGCAACGCTTAGAAGACAGCCTCGGAATGGAGGTCTATGTTTACCTGATTTGCTGTCAAACAGTACAGCAAACAATATCAAGCACAATGGAAAACAATAGAACAAACTTATCTAGATCCTAGGACGTTCCAAGAAATATTATGGGACTCTCCCAAACATAGACCAACATCTCTTCAAGACAACATCTTCCTTCTGAACTCTCTGAAAGTCTGGGATAAATGGAGACCAATCTTAATTCCTTCCCCATCCATACTTACCTCTTTTATAGGTCAGTCTTGGTTCATTCCTGGGCACCTCTGCTACTCGTTCAAAACCTGGAGGGACAACAACATTTTATGTTTTAAAGACGTTAGCGATAAGAAAAATGCAGTCCTTTCCAAATTTGAAATTGAAACTAAATATAAATGCAAGATCAACTGGTTTGAGTATCTTCAAGTTAAACAGCTATGGAAATCTACTTTCCATAATAACGAAACCCGACCACTTACCTTCGTAGAAAAAATCTTATCGTTGGACACACCATCAAGCACTGGACTGATCTCGATGCTTTATAAGACGCTAATACTCCAAGTATCTAGAACTCCGACAACATATCAAAAAGCATGGAGCTCTGATTGTTCCATCCCAATAGATGACTCTATTTGGCTCAAGATCTGGAAGTCGCCCAGTATGTCTTCAAAATCTCTGAATATTAAGTACTACTAAAAGTACTACTACGGTGGTATCATACACCGGCCAAACTTCATCAGATCAACAAATCATACTCACCTCTTTGCTGGTGTTCATGCAAAGAAATTGCCACATATTATCACTGCTGGTGGATGTGTAAGACGATTAAGAACTTTTGGTCTTTAATTCTACAAACGATAAGAAAAATAACCAATATAGATCTGCCTTTATCACCCACTCTTGTGCTATTAGATTTATGGAAAAACATGGAGATTCCAAAAATCCATAAAGATCTTATTTCCTTGATGTTATTGGCAGCTAAAACAGTGATTGCCAGAAAATGGAAGAGTACAAATTCATTAACCTTACACCAATGGTATATGCAAATCTGGGAATTTTATACAATGGAGAAAATAGCAACCTCTTCACCCCCATCTAATACTTACAAAGCTCAATCCTTGTTTTATGCTAAATGGTTACCATTTTTAGAAGCAGCATTTAATGATAATACTGTTCCAGCAAACACTATTCCCAAAAGGTACATTGAAATTATTACTGCATTATAATGTACCCAAAGTGTTCTGATAGTATTGTACCTTAATTATTATTTTTCCTATTAATCTCATGATTGATGCTTGCTCAATAGTTTTATAGTTATATTATTTATCTTCTTATAGGTTTTGTGTGTTTTTATCGATTATTGATGTTTGTAACTGTTGTACTTCTAAATGTTATAAATAAAATTTTAAAAAAATCTGCTACTGCCTACAAAGTACACAACAATATCAGAATACCCACGGACACCCCACCCACACATACACGCACCAAGCAAAAAACAAAAAAAGGACATAAAGGCAGTACTTTGTCTTTTTATTGATGTGTTAACAGCCTGTTAAATGTATGTTTATTCATATGTATAATTTGTATTTTCTGTACATTTTCACAATATGCTTATTTTGTGTGTGTATGTATACACACACACACCTGTCTATAAACACACATGTCTATATGTTGTACGCTTGTTGTAAATTTAAAAATGTAAAATAAAAAGTTATATAAAGAATGGTTTCTACCAATTTACCCGGTATTGACGTCAGACTGACTGGCCTGTAATTTCCCGGATCTCCTCTGGAACCCTTTTTAAAGATGGGAGTGACATTAGCTACCTTCCAGTCCTCAGGAATGGAGGCAGATTTTAAGGAAAGACTATATATTTTTGTCAGGAGATCCACAAGTTCACATTTGAGTTCTTTCAGAACTCTCGGATATATGCCATCTGGGCCTGGTGATTTATCAGTTTTTAAGTTGTCTTATCAGTTTTAGGACCCCCTCTCTCGTCACCTCAATCTGACTCAGGTCTTTCAACACCCCTCCCAAAATCAGCGGTTCTGGAGTGGGCAAGCACTTCTCATCAAATTAGCCGCCCTGAGCCCTATGGGGGAGGGCGGGATATAAGTTTAATAAATAAATAAATAAATAAATAAATAATAAATCTTCCACAGTGAAGACAAAGGCAATAAATGCATTTCGCTTCCTAGCCATTTCCCTACCATCCTTCAGTACTCCTTTTGCCCCTTGGTCATCCAAGGGCCCCACTACCTTCCTGGCTGGTTTCCTGCTTCTAATGTATTTGAAGAAAGTTTTATTGTTGGTTTTTACGTTTTTTGCTATATGCTCCTCATATTCCCTTTTTGCCTGCCTGACCTCAGACTTGCATTTTATTTGCCATAGCCTGTGTTCCGTTTTATCAGCCTCACTGTGACTAGCTTTCCACTGCTTAAAGGAATTCTTTTTACTTTTTACAGCCTCCATTACTCTGTTTGTTAACCATGCAGGCTTTTTCCTATACCTGTTTGTGCCTTTCCTAACCTGCAGAATATATTTTTTGAGCTTCTAGAATTGTAGTTTTAAACAGTTTCCAAGCTTCCCCAATGGTTTTGACCCTTTCTACTTTTCCCTTCAGTTTCCTCCCCACATGTCCCCTCATATCAGAAAAATTACCCCTTTTAAAGTTAAAAGTGGTTGTGTGAGTCTTTTTGGCCAATTCCCTATTTGTACAAATGTTGAACTCAACAACATTATGATCACTGTTCCCAAGCGGTGCAATCACTTTTACATCTCTCACCAGGTCTTGAGTGTTACTTAGGACCAAATCAAGGATCGCCTCTCCCCTGGTAGGTTCCGTGACCATCTGCTCCATAGCACAGTCATTTAGAGTGTCTAGAAACTCAATCTCTTTTTCCCGGCTAGAACACATATTGACCCAATCAATGTGTGGGTAGTTAAAATCACCTATTATTACACAGTGTTTTTGTCTAGTTGCTATCTTTAAGGCATTCATCATTTTATAATCCTCCTCTATCTTTTGATCTGGTGGGCGATAACAAACTCCCAGTGTTAAGTTTCCTTTTGGCCCCCCTATTTCAACCCATAGAACTTCCAGAAGCGAATCCAATTCACTTAGCCTCTCAATCTTTCTAGACTTTATACCCTCTCTGACATACAGAGCTACCCCACCTCCAACCCTTCCCCCCCTATCCTTCCGATATAATATATAACCGGGAATCACTGTGTCCCACTGATTTTCCTCATCCCACCAAGTTTCAGAAATACCCACAATGTCTATTTTTCCCTCCCTCACCAAGCACTCCAACTCCCCGATTTTACCTCGGACACTTCTAGCATTTGTATAGAAACAGCTGTAATTTCCCTTACAAGTTAAGCCTGCATCCTTCCTCTTGCTATCTCGAGTCGTTGTCCGGCAGTCCATGTCACCAGCCATGGCCTCTGTGGACAATTTCAATCCACCTCCCTGTAGAAAAGCAACCGGTACCCCCTCACCTCTCTCAGATGAGCCAACCCGAACCAGAGACTTTTCATCTCCTGTCGGCTTTCCCCCAATATTCAGTTTAAAAGCTGCTCTGCCACCTTTTTGATTTTAAGTGCCAGCAGCCTGGTTCCTTCTCGGGACAAGTGGAGACCGTCTCGCCTGTACAGCTCCCTCTTGTTCCAAAAAGTATCCCAGTGCCTAACAAACCTGAACCCTTCCCCCCTACACCATCGTCTCATCCACGCATTGAGACTCCTGATCTCTGCCTGTCTCTCCGGCCCTGCGCGTGGAACAGGTAACACTTCTGAGAAGGCTACCTTGGAGGTCCTGGACCTAAGTTTCCTGCCCAGCAGCCTAAATTTCTCCTCCAGGACCTCACGACTGCATTTCCCCACATCGTTGGTGCCGACATGCACCACGACCACTGGCTCCTCCCCAGCACTATCTACCAGCCTATCTAAAACACGCGTAATGTCCGCTACCTTCGCACCAGGCAGGCAAGTCACCATACGGTCAGTACGCGGGTTCGCCACCCAGCTGTCTACCTGCCTAAGGATCGAATCACCCACTACCAAGAGCCCCCCTCCCACCCTGCTCAGGGATGGTTCCTTGGTGCAAAAGGAGAGCCGCTCACCAGCTGGGGAAGAGGTCCCTTCTGAGGGCACATTCCCCTTATCCTCAGCATGGTGCCCTGTTTCCCCTAGACCCTCATGCTCCCTGACAGCAGCGGGGCTGCCAGATCCAGAGTGGGACGAAGCTAACAAGTCCCCGAGAGTCTTTTCTGTGTGCCTAGCTGACTGTCTCTGCTTCTCCAGGTCAGCCACCTTGGCCTCAAGGGAGCACACACGTTCCCTGAGAACCAGGAGCTCCTTGCACCGAGGACACACCCAAGACTTCTGCCCAGTGGGCAGATAGTCATACATGTGACACTCCGTGCAAAACACTGGATAGCCCCCAACCCCCTGCTGGCATTCTGGCTTCATAATTCTTTTAAAATAAATAAATATAATCCCCCTTTTAAACCCTTGGTATTTATGTGGGTTTTGTTATCAAGTCAAATTATTTTACGGGAAAGACAAAGAGCCTAGGGCCTTGTCTTTCTGGCTCTTTTTGGGCTTCTTACAGCGCCCCTAGTCTAAGAGTCCCTAGGCTAAGAGCCACAGGCAAAGAGCCCTTTAGCTCACCCTTCGGCTCGTGCCAGAGGCTCGTGCCTCTGCCAAGGTGCTTCCTTAAATAGAGGCCTCCCCCAGCAGAGGTCAGGCAGCAGCTATTCAAATTCAAATTCACCCAGGCACTCAATCACAGGCAAAACAATGCCCCTTCCACTTCCTCTCAATTACAGGCAATCCCAGTCAAACAATGCCCGTTCCTCTCCCACACTCAATCAGCCAGGACTCTGCAAGAACTCTAAGTGCTTCCACACACTGCTAAACACAGTTTTCCCACAAAATATCCTTAGCTGAATTCTCTCAGCTGAAAGCAAGTAAAAGAAACCCACTCACCTCTCTCACAGCTCTCTCTCCTGCTCCTGCTCAGAGCTCAGCTGGTCTCCTCTGCCTCTGGCAAGGTGCTTCCTTAAATAGAGGCCTCCCCCAGCAGAGGTCAGGCAGCAGCTATTCAAATTCAAATTCACCCAGGCACTCAATCACAGGCAAAACAATGCCCCTTCCACTTCCTCTCAATTACAGGCAATCCCAGTCAAACAATGCCCGTTCCTCTCCCACACTCAATCAGCCAGGACTCTGCAAGAACTCTAAGTGCTTCCACACACTGCTAAACACAGTTTTCCCACAAAATATCCTTAGCTGAATTCTCTCAGCTGAAAGCAAGTAAAAGAAACCCACTCACCTCTCTCACAGCTCTCTCTCCTGCTCCTGCTCAGAGCTCAGCTGGTCTCCTCTGCCTCTGGCAAGGTGCTTCCTTAAATAGAGGCCTCCCCCAGCAGAGGTCAGGCAGCAGCTATTCAAATTCAAATTCACCCAGGCACTCAATCACAGGCAAAACAATGCCCCTTCCACTTCCTCTCAATTACAGGCAATCCCAGTCAAACAATGCCCGTTCCTCTCCCACACTCAATCAGCCAGGACTCTGCAAGAACTCTAAGTGCTTCCACACACTGCTAAACACAGTTTTCCCACAAAATATCCTTAGCTGAATTCTCTCAGCTGAAAGCAAGTAAAAGAAACCCACTCACCTCTCTCACAGCTCTCTCTCCTGCTCCTGCTCAGAGCTCAGCTGGTCTCCTCTGCCTCTGGCAAGGTGCTTCCTTAAATAGAGGCCTCCCCCAGCAGAGGTCAGGCAGCAGCTATTCAAATTCAAATTCACCCAGGCACTCAATCACAGGCAAAACAATGCCCCTTCCACTTCCTCTCAATTACAGGCAATCCCAGTCAAACAATGCCCGTTCCTCTCCCACACTCAATCAGCCAGGACTCTGCAAGAACTCTAAGTGCTTCCACACACTGCTAAACACAGTTTTCCCACAAAATATCCTTAGCTGAATTCTCTCAGCTGAAAGCAAGTAAAAGAAACCCACTCACCTCTCTCACAGCTCTCTCTCCTGCTCCTGCTCAGAGCTCAGCTGGTCTCCTCTGCCTCTGGCAAGGTGCTTCCTTAAATAGAGGCCTCCCCCAGCAGAGGTCAGGCAGCAGCTATTCAAATTCAAATTCACCCAGGCACTCAATCACAGGCAAAACAATGCCCCTTCCACTTCCTCTCAATTACAGGCAATCCCAGTCAAACAATGCCCGTTCCTCTCCCACACTCAATCAGCCAGGACTCTGCAAGAACTCTAAGTGCTTCCACACACTGCTAAACACAGTTTTCCCACAAAATATCCTTAGCTGAATTCTCTCAGCTGAAAGCAAGTAAAAGAAACCCACTCACCTCTCTCACAGCTCTCTCTCCTGCTCCTGCTCAGAGCTCAGCTGGTCTCCTCTGCCTCTGGCAAGGTGCTTCCTTAAATAGAGGCCTCCCCCAGCAGAGGTCAGGCAGCAGCTATTCAAATTCAAATTCACCCAGGCACTCAATCACAGGCAAAACAATGCCCCTTCCACTTCCTCTCAATTACAGGCAATCCCAGTCAAACAATGCCCGTTCCTCTCCCACACTCAATCAGCCAGGACTCTGCAAGAACTCTAAGTGCTTCCACACACTGCTAAACACAGTTTTCCCACAAAATATCCTTAGCTGAATTCTCTCAGCTGAAAGCAAGTAAAAGAAACCCACTCACCTCTCTCACAGCTCTCTCTCCTGCTCCTGCTCAGAGCTCAGCTGGTCTCCTCTGCCTCTGGCAAGGTGCTTCCTTAAATAGAGGCCTCCCCCAGCAGAGGTCAGGCAGCAGCTATTCAAATTCAAATTCACCCAGGCACTCAATCACAGGCAAAACAATGCCCCTTCCACTTCCTCTCAATTACAGGCAATCCCAGTCAAACAATGCCCGTTCCTCTCCCACACTCAATCAGCCAGGACTCTGCAAGAACTCTAAGTGCTTCCACACACTGCTAAACACAGTTTTCCCACAAAATATCCTTAGCTGAATTCTCTCAGCTGAAAGCAAGTAAAAGAAACCCACTCACCTCTCTCACAGCTCTCTCTCCTGCTCCTGCTCAGAGCTCAGCTGGTCTCCTCTGCCTCTGGCAAGGTGCTTCCTTAAATAGAGGCCTCCCCCAGCAGAGGTCAGGCAGCAGCTATTCAAATTCAAATTCACCCAGGCACTCAATCACAGGCAAAACAATGCCCCTTCCACTTCCTCTCAATTACAGGCAATCCCAGTCAAACAATGCCCGTTCCTCTCCCACACTCAATCAGCCAGGACTCTGCAAGAACTCTAAGTGCTTCCACACACTGCTAAACACAGTTTTCCCACAAAATATCCTTAGCTGAATTCTCTCAGCTGAAAGCAAGTAAAAGAAACCCACTCACCTCTCTCACAGCTCTCTCTCCTGCTCCTGCTCAGAGCTCAGCTGGTCTCCTCTGCCTCTGGCAAGGTGCTTCCTTAAATAGAGGCCTCCCCCAGCAGAGGTCAGGCAGCAGCTATTCAAATTCAAATTCACCCAGGCACTCAATCACAGGCAAAACAATGCCCCTTCCACTTCCTCTCAATTACAGGCAATCCCAGTCAAACAATGCCCGTTCCTCTCCCACACTCAATCAGCCAGGACTCTGCAAGAACTCTAAGTGCTTCCACACACTGCTAAACACAGTTTTCCCACAAAATATCCTTAGCTGAATTCTCTCAGCTGAACCAGTTCCCTTTTTTCGTCTGCACGAAATTCTTTAATTTTTTTTGGGGGGGGTTGGCATCTGTGTTTGTGTGCTTTTGTGCCCCTGTGCCTGGAAGTCATGACGACCTCTGGCAACTTTTAGTGGGCACGGAGGACATTCAGAGAAGTGGCTTGATACAGCCGGCCTCTGGCCTCCCGGCCGTGGTATTCTTCGGAGGTCTCCCATCCAAATACCTGCCAGGTTTGGCCCTGCTTAGCTTCCAACAGCCGACGAGACTGGGCTTGTCTGGGCTATATCCAGGTCAGGGTTTTGATTCCTTTTAAAAAACTATATCTATATCTATATATATCTATGGTGTGTCAATCTGAGCTGCCTGGAAGAAGGCTGGAATAGAAATGTGACCGTTTCCCTGCTCCAGATGGGCCTCGGAGGCAGTGCTTTGAACCCGTTCGCACACTGTGGGTCGCTGGAGTGAGTGTGAAACCACGATTCTCCGTGCCAGGAAGGAAGGTATGGGAGCCCTGCTGGATCAGACCCCTAGTCCATCTAGTCCAGCATCCTGTCTCACGCAGTGGCCAAGCAGGGCCTAGAGGGCGAGGCCTTCCCCTGATGCTGCCTCCTGGCTCTGGGGTTCAGAAATTCAGTGCCTCTGAATGTGGAGGTTCCCCTCGGTCACCATGGCCATTCATAGACCTGTTCTCCATGAATCTATCTACTCCGCTTTTAGAACTGTTTATTCCTGTGGGCCAGCAGTACATCCTCTGGTAGCAAATTCCACATGTTAATCCCTCTGTATAAAGCAGTATTTCCTTTTGTCCGTCCTGAACTTCCTGCCCATCAGCTCCATGGGACTCTTTCCTTGTCCTCTTTTGCCACTGCATCTGCCCCACGATTTCCTTTTGATTCTGGAGTCCCTCCCTTCCGATGTCCTCGGATGTGAACTCCTGCAACCACTGCAGCGAGCTGCAATTTCTCCAACAGCCGCGAGATCAGATCTTCATGGGAGATGTTCTTCCCTGCCGCCGCCAGAAATCCTCGATCTTTGCAAAGGGCGGCAAAGAGGTGTACCACACTAAAGGCATACATGGAGTTGGTGTAGATGGTGACGCCCTTTCCTTCTCCCCTCTCAAGGGCCAGCTGAGGACGTACAGCTCTGCTGCTCAAACAGAACGGGCACAAGGGAGAGGTCCTTGTTTCCGGGTCTTCAGATTCCGCGGTAACTGCATAACCTGTATGCCAGGGCCCCTCTTGCATAACGTGGCTCCCATCCCCAAATAAGTCCAGGTCTGGGTTTTGGAGCGGAGTCTCTGAAAGATCGGTTCTGCTCCGGGTGTTTCCAGGCCATAATCGTGCTCTAAGGGCTCCTCTCTCTCCTCTGTCTCTGGAAGTGGTCAGAGTGAAGCCGGATCCAGACGACTGCAGGGTTCAGTGGTGGTCCCTCTGAGATGAGTCAGTGTGAGCCAGCTCACGGTTGTTTTTACTCTCCAGCTCACGCATTTTTTCTTGGCTCAGGCAGGGATGGGTCCAGAGCAAACTAACTGCTGCAGCAGCCCCATCGCTGGCTCTCCACTTTCATGCCGGTGTAGCCCACAAGAGTCGAGTTTTTGCGCGCAGGAGGCAGCCTTCCAGCCGGGTCTGGTTCCCGGTAGAAGCGCCTGTTCCTCCATTCCCACCCACCCACCCACCCACCCTCTTCCTCCCCAGGCCTCTTTCTGCATGCTTTTGTTGTATGCACATTTTATGAACCACTTTGGACTCTGCCACTGCCTAACAGGTTTAACTTAGTAGGTATACTTAGCACTTCCATAATCCATATGATTCTGACATCATGAATGTTTTCAGGTATTAACTTTGGTTCATTTGTGACTGTTGTTTGAATGCATGCTGGGAAGAAGGCTGAAATGCTGATACACCGTTATGCTACCCATGACCTTGCTTGTTCTGGCCAGCTACAACTGCGCATGTTTCTGATGTCAGTTAACCCAGCTAGAACGAAGAACAGTAAGCACTCTGTAACCATATCAGTTATATAGACACAACATGCTGCTTCATAGCCTCAGAAAGAAACGTGTATGGTTCTGTTAGGAAAAGAAGAACTCTGCCTGGGGACAACCCCCATCCCCCCTCCCCAGGTCTCAACCCAATGGGAAATAGGTGATGATGGAATGTGCCAATGTTTGATGGAACCAATAATTCTGTTCTATTTCTCTGATGTAATGTGAAGTATAAAATGCTATTTCACCCATTGTGACGCTTGAAGAATCTGTTGGGTATTCAGGGTTCCAAAACCCTTGAATCTGCATTCTTCCTTATCCGTTAATAAATTATTCTTTTGGTCTCCAACGCTACAGGACGGCTTCTGTGTGTTTTCTCAAAGTGGCCTGGGCAAAGACCATCAGGGACAGAGGTTCCGTCTTACACTTTCAAATGCAACTCTTCAGTCTGGGGAAGATTTTATGGTAATAGAAACTTTAAAATGTGCAGCAGTTTCCAATTCGCCTCCATTTTTTTTAAAAAAAAATGTTATGAAACGGGCGTGTCACAATAAGGCTGCTGCTGCTGCTGCTGCTGCTGCTGCGTCCTGGAAGTCGGACCAGATTCTTTTTCTTCCTCCCCCCAGGGGGAACACAACCAGGGACAGAGGTTCTGCCTTACACTTTCAATGCACCGCTTCCGTCTGCGGAAGATTAAATAATAAGAGAAACTTTAAAATGTGCAGTCGTTTCCAATTCGCCTCCATTTATTTATATATATATATAGTTAAACGGGTGTGTCACAATAATGCTGCTGCTGCTGCTGCCTCTGAGAAGTCTGACCACATTCTTCTTTTCCCTCCCCCCCCCCACAGAGGCTGGTCCTGGAGGGAACTCCATTCCCCAAGAGGCCTCGCGAGCACCCGAGAAGGCGACCCCGCCCTTTCCTGTGCGCGTGCGTGTGTGCGGCTGTAGGGGTGTGACTGATTGAGGCCGAGGAGCCCGTCTGCGTCTGGGAGGTGGGGGGGGGGGG